>NC_056726.1:991327430-991437430 GCF_019279795.1 Protopterus annectens | reverse complement strand
TTCACTTTGATGATGGTAGGTGGGGAGACACACTCTATGATCACTATTAAATAAGCATTATTATAGCTTGCAGACAGGGGAGTGCAAGTGAATGATAGGAGCAGGTTGAATACAATATTGTGCTCACTCATTATTTATTTTTCATGTTTTGCCGCTGTATGGCAATTACCAGCCCCTTCTCAGTCAATTGGCTTATTTTTCCCTCAGCACTGAGAGCATGAGTTGGCTGAGATGGGCTATCATGCCAACCAATTAGCTAGAAGTTTTCTTTTTTTTTTTGCTGACTACATACCAACACATGCTCAGCTGTGCAGAAGAAGAAGGTGTGCAATAACCTGTCATTTGCCCAAGGTTTCCTGGAATTCATTAATTTCAGTGCCCTGGACCAGCTCGTTCTTACCCCCACTGGAGGTAGCAACATCCTTGACCTGGTCATTACTAACATGTGCGACCATTGCTCTACACCAATAGTCAACTCCTCCCTGGTTAGATCCGACCACAAACTAATCACCTTGGAAATCCACACCCCCCCCCCACAAAGGTAATCACCATGAAAAACTTCTCCAGAGCTAACGTTGGGCTCCTAAAAACAGAGGTGGCTAACTTTAGGGCACCCATGCAAATGGAGAATAGTTGCATGACTGTCGAATCATGGATCTCATCATACCCAATAGAACCTCCAAAAAAAATAAGCCAATCTGGTGGTCCCCTGCCATAAACAGACTCTACAACAGAAGGAGGAAACTGATGCGGAATAAGGTGAAGTCCCAAGACTGGAAAAACTCACTTATCAGCCTCAAAAAAAGTTGAGATCCCTCATCAAATCCTCTAAAGTCAGCTATGAAAACAGAATTGCAGCAGATAGTAAAGAAAACCACAAGGCCTTCTATAGTTGTATAAAGAATCTTCATGGCAATACCCAGATTTGCTCTGAGCTACTGCACAATGGCACTGCCTATACTGAGCCAGTATACTGGCCGACAGATTCAGTGCCAACTTTACCCCCCAAAGGACCAATCACGATACCAGTAGATTGCCAGGCACCCAGTATTATTGCTGCACAGGTTAAAACAGCACTGTCCAAGGCCATGAATACAGCTTCTATGGGACCTGAAAATATCCCTGGCTGTGTTCTACATGAACTACAGAGTGAACTGACACCTCATCTGTGTGTCCTGTTCAATCACAGCCTCACCTCAGGCTTTGTCCCTACCAAATGGCACAGTGCTATAGTCATCCCTCTCCACAAAGGAGGAGTGACTACAGACCCTGAGAACTACCACCTCATTAGCTTGACAAGTCTGATATGCAAAGCTATGGAATGCATCATCATGGACCTAATAAATAAGGATATAGGGAATCTCCAAACTCTGGATCCCACACAGTTTGGTTTTGTGAAGGGTAGATCATGCCTGCTCAACTTGGTCGACTTCTTTGAGTCAGTCACCAGAGCTGTGGATGAAGGCAAGGTGGTTCATACAGCCTACCTTGATCTGGCCAATGCCTTTGATACCATTCCTCACTCAGGAATTATAGAAAAATGCACTAAGCTAGGCATCAACCCCTATATCACTAGGTGGGTTGCAAACTGGCTCACAGATAGAACCCACAGTGTGAAAGTAGCTGACTGCAAGTCAGACTTCCAACCAGTCATGAGTGGAGTATCACAGGGATTGGTCCTGGGTCGTCTCCTGTTTGGTATCTACTTCTAAGTCCAGGCCAACACGAAGGGACTCTGGCTGACAAAATTCAGAGACAATTGCAAGTTGTGAGCCATTATTAACTCCCCAAGTGATGTTGCCATCCTACAGAAAGGCCTCACTGTGACCAACGACTGATGTTAGAACCATGTCCTTAAGCTCAATGCCAAAAAATGTGTCATCATCCCTTTGGATAAAATTTTTCGATAAAATCGAGTTCCCATGAATTACCACATCGATGGTAGTCCAGTGAACACAGAAGGTGTTATAAGAGATCTGGGAACACAGGTTGACAGCAACCTCTCTTTTGACCACCACATTGCCACTGTGGTCAGAAAGTCCTTCTATGTGGCACATCTCATTACTAAAGTTTTGCATCCAGGAAGAAAGAGGTCATTGTCTCCCTCTACTCTTCCTTCATTAGGCCACTCATCAAGTACAATACCCCATTTGGCATGTACCTCACTAGACACCTGCAACAACTGGAGAGGCCGCAAAAGTACCTCACAAAGAGGATCCTAGGCCTTAAACACTTGTCCTGTATGGACAGACAAAAAACTCCAACTATTCTGTGTCTTATATTGCCTACTTAGAGGCAATCTCTGCTTGACTTACAAAGCCATGTCTGACCCAGCTCTGTTAGAAATGCTACATCTAAAGAAATCCCAATCCCTCCACACCACATGGTCCAAAGACCTCAAACTGATTACCACAATCAACAGAACATGCTGGAGGGACAGGTTCATAACCCAGAGACTGCCCATGCTATGGAATAGACTTTCCATATATTGTCAAACAGAGGACCTTACTGGCCATCTTCAAGAGAAATCTTGATGAGTAGATGGGAAATAGAAAATTCACCCTGGGGATCACTCCTGTGGCTCTACTTGACAGAGGCACTGGGAACTAAGGTCGGGTGGCACGATGCCAGGGTAATCCTATGGGCTAGGTTTGTAAAGGTTCTAAGGCCATTAGCTTAGTATACACCTATGAAACTATGAACCTATACTGTATGTAACCCACTTCCATGTGTGACATTGCCAGCAAGTAGCTACACTCACCAACTTCAAAGTGTGAGGGACAGTTTTCCCAGTCTCTCCCATAAAATATCAACATCCCAGTGTTCCCTCAAGTACAGATATCCCACTCCCCATACCCTCCAGGAGGTGTAAGTGGGCCAAGTTCCTTCACTCACATCAGTATGATTATTATTTCTTTCATTTTCTTCCCAATCAAACATCAAAGTTTTACATAGAACATGACCGTATTTTGGATCGAGGCAGATTGTGTGCAAAAACAAGATCAAATACAATATCACTGTTCAAGGATTATTGGTAGGGTTGTCAGAGGGCAGTGTATGTATCTGATAACAACAGATTGACATTCTTCACTGTGACCATTATTTCATTCATTTTATGACACTCAGACATCAAGTGTTTATAGATAAACTAGCTACCTTTGATGGAGAAGGCAGGTTATGTGTGAAAGTAAAAGGTAATTTCATTATTGAATTTTAATTTTTGAAAAGGCTTGTTAGCGAGGAGTGGAAGCACCTAAAAGCAGCAAGCTGAAATACATTACTGTGGCTATTTATTTTTAATTTTCATCACAAGCAAACATAAGATGGACACATAAAGAGATAATCTTGGGGGATTCATGTTGTGTGTGAATGTAAAGGGCAGTTAACTGGATACTGTAAACCATGCTGATGAGCTTGATTAACTTATATAAAATGCCAATGATTAGTGCAAATGATATAATGGTCTAAGGCTGAAGCAATTAGAATGCAAAAGTGTAGAGGGCAGATAATCTTGACTTAATGACAAATTTAGTTTGGATGTTTCTGTTTCACATACAAAATGGAAATATCCAATAAAAAGGTATATTATTTGTCCAATGAGATTTATGCTGATTATTTGGCTGCGCACTTCTGAACTGATGGCAGGCTATGCAGCCCAGACTGTCTTACTGTCAATATGGGCTTTTTATATGTACATTAGTTTTATACCTCTTCCCACAAATATACTATTTTTTACCCTCTTAATTTAAAAAATCGGCATGCTATTTGAAGTTCAAGGGTTCATAGGTGTACACTAGGCTAATGATCACTGGGGCCTTTATAAGGCTAGCCATGCAAGCCAAATTAATCTCATTAATTTTTGTGCCTCAGAGGTTATTTAAGAGGTATATGTTAGGTTCTAGTTTAATATCTGCCTCTGTTCATCAAATACATAGGTGTCAGAGGGGTGTATTTCTGATTTTCCATCCACTGGTGCAGATTGCACTTGAATAGTGTTAGGGAAGGGCTCAACTTCACATGGATGAGAAGCCTGTACCAGAGAATGGGGATTTTCTAAGATACATACTTGTCTTCCAACATGTCCTATTTGAGTCACAAGCAAAGTTTAAATCTTTAGATCTAACCATTCTAGTGCTGTTCATTTTGTGAATTACAAAAGGTCATCAAAGTGGGATCCAAGGATGCCTTGTATGCCGGCCATAATTCTTCTCTCTGCAATCTATAGGAAACAGAGTACAGAGATAGGGATTTGAGGCAATCTGTAAAGGACATTGTGTTTATGCACTGTATTCTTTTTGGGAGGGACCTCTGTGGATATTTTAAAGGTAACATTGGCAAGATCAGACTGTCCTTCTATAGTACGTCCAATCTACACTATGATATGTCTTGTGCTGATGCCCCTCACTTTTGCTAGAATGAATTTTATGTTAACTATGATAAGGTCATTAACATTGTTTCATTGTTGCATTCTGTTATTTTCAGGCGGGATGCTCGATCCCAGTTCACTGAGACTAGTAAAACCTTATCTCAATTTAATTGGTACTTTCATTTTTCAATTCTCTTGGATAGCATGTGGGGGGGGGGAGTTCAACTGTATTAAATAAAACATTAATTACTCACATTTTCAAGAAACCATTGTTAATCCCAAATCTCCTGGGAATTTTTTTGCCATGTCATGTATAACCTTCCTTTTATAAATAAAGGTATTGAGAAAGTAGAATATATGCAAATACAGTCCTATTTAACATTTGATGACCTCTGCAGCCCAGGTCAGTAACAGCACTGAGACAACCCTTAGAACTTCAACATGCTGCTATTCTAATACCAGTTGTGTGTGTGTGTCTGTGTGTATGTTAATACTTGCTTGAAGTTATATTGTTATAATTAATATGTAACCTGGGATGATTCTGTGGCTGGTCAGTCAAAGATCAGTACCTTACCTAGGCAACCAAAATGTAAATAGCATAAATGAATAAAAGCACACTGTCTCAGTTGTTTGGATTAATACTCATGGCTTTAACATCCAGAATCCGGTACTGACCTGCGGCCACTGTCTAAGTAGAGTTTTTATGTTCTTGCCATGTCTGCATGGGCTTTATATGAATACTATGGTTTTATCACTGTTCTCAAAACATACTGGTATATTGGCTATTCTAAACTTCTAAACTATATATATATATATATATATATATATATATATTTACATACACACACACACACACACACACACACACACACACACACACACACACACACACACACACACACACACACACACACACAATCCTTACCTATGTAGCCCAGGTCAAGGCTGAGAAGAGCCGAAATAGCCCACATCATTTGCTTGCTTAACAGATGTTGTCCAAAAATATTTTACTAGAAAATGTCAAACTGTTTCAGAAATATAACCATGTATTGATAGACTCCACTAACAGACCTGCATGGCCATTTGAATGTGTCATGCTGCCAATCTGCAATATACTCATTTTCCATTACAGGTTAGGTCGATGACTTCTGCACAAGGTGGGGATTACAGCATTTGTCCACAATGCATATTTATTGTATTGGCATTATATCAACTATAGAAATATTATGTATGTATCCAGACAAAGAACAGCTGTTGTAACTGCAAACTTGGCATGACCAGAACTCCATGATCTGACTGGAGCAGTGTGCTGCAGTTAAATTCACCAGTAAAATCTTTTAGGATATAATTGCAGTCCTATGCATGTTTTCATGCAAGTATCTTTCTGTGATTCCCTATATATTTGAATAAGAACTCCAAAAGAGGACTGATATATAGTCTTTTATACATATATACCAAATGCAGGTGGTTTCCACTAGTATTTCAGTGAAACAATCTTTCATGTTGCATTTTACCCAGTTTGTATTAGGGGTAGGTATATGTGCCTAGAAGATATATTTATTGTGTTGCCAATGCAATACAATAATAATCATTTGTATTTTTGTAGAAAGAAATATCTCCCAAATGAAATGTCAGGACTTAGATGCTGAAAAAAGAAGACCAAAAATCTATGAAGAGTAAATACTGAACACCCCACACTCTTCTCCTTTAAACACCCTTTTTGCAGGGAGGTATCAGAACTTTATAAGGTGAGGTAATGTTGCAGTACAGTTAGCTTGTTCCTTATACAATGTGCACTGATACAAATCTTGATCCATTCTCAGTCTGTTTGGGTCATTCCATGAGGTGCTGCTTGGATCTTTAAGAATGCGGTTTGTTATAACGGATCCAGGGTCTGCCTTACTGTCATCTGACTTAAAAAGAAACACGTACTGAAGCAAGACAACAGAAAGTTTACTGGCACAGCAGTGTACCTTTATGATTATACAATATATACTTTTTGAGGTCTTATATATGATCCTGGTGTTAATTACTTTATAAAATATATTTTTATACAGATTCTAGTAAGGCACTGTTTTTTTGCACCAAAGGTACATTAATTGAGGTGGATGGAGTGGTAATTTTTTTTGTCAGTATAGTTTCTTAATTTATAATAAACAGATCATGATCTAAATATTAAAAAGAAATGTATGATAACATTGTGGACAAACTTGCCAATGTTTTGGGTATTGTAGAAGAGTTATATCCGAGACATATATGAAGAGAGAGTATAGTATGTTTTATATTTATTTTATTTTATTTTACTTTTGTTTACCAGGTTTGCCCAGCTAGGTTTAGTCAAAAATCCCTTTTCAGCAGAAGCCCAGGGAGAAAAGCTCCAAGATGTTATATACATTTCAAACAGACATTTAGTAATGTATATGAACAGACATTTCGTTATATACAGTACCAGTTTTACATACATTTGCTAATTACATTGCATTCGTATGAAAGTAGAGGTAACTACTACAGAATAAAAGATACTTATGCATTAGTAGATGTTGAACGTTGAACATTCAAAGAAATGTTTTAGTGGGTTTGTCAGATAAATAATAGAGCACGTGATTAGTGCTTAGAAATTCAAAATGATGGTGAGGGAAGGAAATAGGTAGGGCAAAAAATGTTAATACGGATGGCGCAGTGGTGCAACGGTAGCATTGTTGCCTCACATCTAGCAGTTCCCCCATTTGATTCTTGGCTAGAGTGCCTTCAGTGCTGAGTCTGCATGTCCTCCCTGCATTTGTGTGGGTTTCCTCTGGGTGCTCTGGTTTTCTCCCACATTACAAAAACATGCATCTGGAGCATTTCTCCTCGGGCCTCTGCTGAAAACTGGCTTTGTTCCAAGTCAGACTTTCCTGGTTAACAAATGTTAGTAAAGAGGTGGGATGTAAAGCAGGTTCATAAACAATTCTGTTTATTTATTTATTTACATTTGTTTACTGGGAAAGTCCGACTGGGCCAGAAGTCCACTTTCAGTGGAGGCCTAGGGAAAAAAGCTCCACAGAAATATAAGCAAAATACAATACTTAGATATTAAATAGTTTACATATATTAAGATGCAGAATACACATCGGGCAGGATTCACGAAGGCTTGCACGGAGTGTAAGAGACGTGTAACACTCCATGCAAGCCTCGCGATCCAGGAACAGCCCTAAACTCCGTGTAAGAGACCAGCTAAAACGTCTCTTACACGGACTGGGCGTGGACATGCTAAATACCTCACTTGCAGCTGAAAGGTATGCAAATGAGGTATATTAGCGATCCACGAAGCAGAAACCAGCCCATGTAAGAGACGTTTTAGCTGCAGAAATGTACTCAGTTGACAACTGAGTACGTTTCTGCAAATTCCACAACGGAGCCATGTCAGCTCCAAATAAAGGGTGCATATGTCTCAGGCAGCATGCCAATGGCCAAATATGTGGCCATTGGCAAGGTAACCCGATGCAAAAAGAATAAAAAAATATATTTTTTTCGGCGATCACCGATGTTTAAACCCAGCGCAGCCCCGCGCAAATGGGCTGCGCTGTATAAAACATAAAAATGAAGGTTATAAACCCACAAATGTGGGTTTCATGCAATACATGGAATGACAATGCAGGGACCAGCAGACCAAAAACAATATGGCCACCGTGTAGTGGTTGCTAAGGGGGGAAGCTGAGTCTAAGACATGTAACTAAGCATTAGTAGGCAATCTCATGTAAATGAGGGTTAGGATACTGAATCTCACAGTCACATAGCAAATGAGCACAGTCTGAGTAGTGTAAGAGATACATAAGGGGGAGGAATAGAGTAGGAGATAGGTGACATCACAGGGGGGAATGGTAGAAAGAAATGCAGTTCATTGGAGGTCAGTGTAACATGACAGATGACAGACACAGATCATGTAAAGAGGTGTGCCACAAGATAAGTCAGGGAAAGTCAAGAAATGGAAGGTGTACACTGTTACTTACACCAAAGTTTCTTGCTGGGCATGCATACGCACGTGTGCGCGCCATGAATCGCGAGTAGGGCAGTGTGCATGCGTGTAAGGCAGACTGAGCATGTGGGAGCGTGTTGGGAGATGTTTAACACTGTTTGCGCTGGTGTGCGCGTGTGTAGGGCAGGCTGAGCATGTTGGAGGCTGTTGGCAGACGTGTAACAGTGTTTGCGTGGGTGTGCGCGCGTTTTAACCTGAATAAGTAGATTCTGAACCGTGTAAGCATGTGTGCGCGAGTGTAAGCCACTGTGAGCGTGTTTCTGCTGGTATGCACGTTGCTCACCCCTGAGGAAACAGAAAGGAAAAAGGAAGCAACAGAATTAATAGGAAGCTAGCAGGGATAACTGCTGAAGCTAGCAGGTGAAAACAATTAGAAGCAGGCAATTACACAGGCAGAATAGTAGCCCAGCCCAGCATTTAAAACTCTGCAAACAGTAGTGCAGGATGTTTCTCTTAAGAGACACTGCAAGACAGGAGTAAGCTAATAGAAGTGAAAACTGAAAAAGCTTCACTCAGAGCAGAAATGTTAGGGGCTGCCATAGCTGTCATAATGAGACATAGGCGACTTGCTGAGGGTGGTGACAATGCAGATGGTGCCAGACAACCCACAGTGAGGAGACGGAGAAGAGTGTACAGGCCCAGGGTCACCTACCACGGGTTACATGAACTGGAGATAGTAGAGCGCTATAGAGTGGACAGAGAGCTCCTGCAGCAAATTGCTGAGCTGTGCAGGCCACGCCTCACACACAGAAAAAACAGAGGGGAACCCATCCCAGTGGAAACCAAGGTATGTGTTGGCCTAAGAATATTAGCAACAGGTACCTTCCAGAGACCAACTGGTGATATGATGGGGATATCACAGGCATCAGCCTCCAGGGTACTGCACCAGTTCCTGGATGCCATGTCAGCACATGTCGGTGATCATGTATATTTCCCCAATGCCTGTGAGGTATTGGCCAGCAATATGCGTCTCTTCCAGAGAATAGTGGAATACCCTGAGGTAGTGGGTGCAATAGACTGCACGCACATACGCATCAAAGCACCAGCTGGTGAGTGGGGTAGGGCCTACATTAACCGCAAGGTCTTCCCCTCCATCAACTGCCAGGTCATGTGTGATGCCCAGGGCATAATAATGAATGTGTGTGCTGGCTGCCCTGGGAGTTACCATGATTCCCACATCTGGCATTTGACGCAGCTGTACCAGACATTTGCCAATGGGGGCATCCCACATGGACACCTAGTGGGGGATGCAGGTTATGCACTGGAGCCGTGGCTGATGACACCCATCAGAAACGCACACACACCTGAACAGGAATGCCATAATGAGGCACATGCACAAACATGTAATGTAATAGAGCGTGTGTTTGGGCTGCTCAAGTCACGGTTCCGGTGTCTGGACACATCTGGTGGAGCCTTGCAGTACACACCAACTACATGTACCCAAGTTGTCATGGTATGTGCTATGCTACATAATATGATCTTGCGAAAACAGCTGCAGCAGGACCAGCATAGGGCTGGGCCAAACAGTCCCCCACCATTGCCAAGGCCATCACAGGCAGAGCGTGACTCGGAGGAGGAACAACCTGAGCTTGCCCCAGTAGGCAGAAGGAGGCGTGCCCAGTATGCCCTGGCCTTGGCAAAGAGGCAACGCATAGCACATACACTGGCTCAGTAGGAACCCTGGGAATGATACCCCCTCTGACTCACTCAAATAATAACATGGATGCCTAAAATGACATGACCTGCTCACAAACATGTACAGGGAAGTGTAATATGCACATCCGACAGAGGCAGCCCTGCAGCACCACCTGAGGCATGAATGCCATGTGTTAAGTAATGTAACACCATGTACTATATACACACCTGAGCACCCTGACTAACATCCACCCTCACCAAGCATGAAGCCACAAAATGACGATGGGATGATCAAGTGCAATTACTGGCTGAAGTAATGCAGTTAGTCAAAGGGGAGCCAATGTGTTTCAGGCTGGGAAGACATGCGGAGCATGACATGATGCACCACCTGCTAGGGGTGGCGTGCACCTATCATTCCATGCCCCAGTATCCATGCCCCACAGCATGCCCTGAATAGGTAAGTCTCAAAACACAAACCCACCTTCATAGGTACCACAAGGGATAGGAACCTAGATGTAATGCTACCCAATGCCAGAAGTCTAAACAGCAAGATGTGTGCAGTGTAAACTCACACAGTATGGAGAATGTAGATATCAGTCCTGTAATAGAGAACTGGGTTAAGGCTCACATCAGCACCCTAACACTACCAGGTCACACCTCATACTGTGCTGTACAGCCGCAAAACATGGAACAAGCTACAAAAGGAGGGTGACTAGCAATAAATGTCACGGATAACCACACCCCCATGTTGGTACCACAACAAGAAGCAGCATGGATTAGCCATGGTCAAATACCAATGGCTAAAAACGCCTCCCCAGTATATAGCCTGCTGCAGACTACTGTCCTAATACCAGGAACTGCACCTGGCCTATGTTGGAATACATGAATATATCAAGCCCCCAAAACAACATTATATTGCTTGAGTGAAAATACCCAGACATACACCGGGAGCATTATACTAGCACCAACACAGTCGGAGAAAAGTTCCCAGAATCCATAAACAAAAATGCCCAGGAACAACGTACCACTCCCACAAGAGGGGTAAGCATACTGGATGTGATAATCAGCAACATGTGTACTGGATGGCAAGATGACAAGTGTATCCTTCACTGGTAAGACCAGACCATAGAGTAATCACACTGGATATACACATCCCGACCCCAGTCCCTGGCCAGAATACCACAGTGAAAAACATGTGTAAAGCATAGGTTGCAGCCCTCCAAACCGATGTGGAATCCATGAAAGGCCCTGTGCAAGTGCAGAATATGGGACACACCGCAGAACATGTTATACAGGCATTCCATGAACACAGCCAGGAATGCTTAGAGTATGCAATCACAAATAACAACAACACACAATGCCATACACGCAGGCATCTGGCATGCTGGACTCCAGCCATTACCAAACCATGCAAGAGAATGAGGAAGCTACCACATGATAGAGCAAACATAAAAAGGGAAGTAATCACTGACCAGTAGTATGGCAATAACATATGCCCACACATACAATCCACTAAGTCCAGCCACAACAAGTAGAATCTGTGAATCCAGAGGCAATGTGACACCTGTCCCAAGTACACAGACAACCACAACTCCCCCCAATAAATACAAATATATGTGATAGATGCAACCATGTATCCAAACCAGAGGTTGAGCTCCCCCAACTCAGTACTGTCAAAACTAGTCAGGAGGAGAAGGTAACCACATACACCACAAACCCAGTCCCACATAGACCTACCACAACTGTAAACCAAACACATAAACACAGAAAAGCATTCCCGGAGGCCCTAATTACAAACACACCACACCAACAGAAGCCTCCAAAGCAGATCACAAGCAACCACAACCTCCAAACATAGCACATGCAACACATAGTACACAAAGCTGGTGTGCCAAACAGTCACAGGCCAGAAGGAGAAACAACATGCCTGCTACAGTTGTAATAGGTGTCTGTATAGGCAGACACACTGCTGTCCCACTCACCAGACTGAACAAGGGAAAGGGTAGAGTAAGCTGCCTGTAGGCTGCCACAAAATGCCACATAACACAAGTACGCAGGTCACCCCAAAGCAAGCAGAAATATGATGCACTCAATGTCCATGCTGGTGTGAATGACCTGAGATGTACCTCCCTGGTCTACATAAAAAGAGACATGGATGAGCTCTCTGAGTATGTACCCCAGGCTGGTATGACACTGGCCGTGTGCAGCATCCAACCCTCACCAAGAATGATGCCACAGTACAAACACAGAATGATCATGTTTAACAGCTGGCACAGTTACAGCTGTCAGTCCAAGAGGGTCTAATGTCTGTCTGCTTGAGATGTTAAGCATGACAAGCCATGCTGCTGTTCCAGGGATGGCTTGCACCTGCTACCCCTGTGCGTCTGGATACTGGCTAAGGCCTTTGCCACCTCCATAGAGCCGTATGTAGGCAAGGCCAAAAAGACTACCCACCACCCTAGAAAACATAAGTGGTAAGAAACATAAGGGTAATGCTGACCAATGCCAGATGTGTAAACTGCAATATGCATGCCCCTGAGGCACTTCCCATTATGGAGAACATCGATGTCTGTGCAGTGACAGAAGCCTGCTGCAAGCCTAGTGATAGCACACCAGCACTACCAGGTTATACCACATATCATGCGTTATGGCCCCAACACCTGGACCAAAACATCAAAGGAGGGGGAGTATCCATATGCAGCACAGACACCCATACAGCCAGGTAACTGACAATGCACAAAGCAGAGGAGACCACCCATGTGCACCTAAGTGTAGTCAAAACTGCTGTACAGTCTGTAGCATGCGACAGACCACACACTCACACACAAGAACTCCACCCAGACATCCTGAAGACACTGGACAGTATGAATGTCCCACCAAATACCAGACAAGGTACACACAAATTACCACATAGGTGGCAAACCATTATGTATGTAAGGAGTAATCAGGGACCTAGGGACACAAGTCGACAGTAATCTGTCATGTGACACTCACAATGCCAATGTGGCTAGGAAGATTGTCGATATTGGACACCGTATCAGGAAAGGATTCCCATCTACATCAACAGAGGTCACTGTGCCACTGTACTGTTCCCTTATCAGACCCATAATCTAGTACAATGACTCATATGGGATGTACCGGATGTGACACCTGCAGCGGTTCGGAAGACCTCATAGTTACCCCACCAAGAGGATAAAGGGTGTGAAATATATGTCATATGCTGCCTGGCTGTAGACACCCCAGCTGAATGCAGTCACAGACCGCCTACACAGAGGCATTGTATGTCTGTTGTACAAGGCCATGTTCAACACAGGAGTAATGGACATGCTCCACCACAGGAAATCAAAGCCATTGGAGCTGTGAGAGTGACAGATGTCAGCCTCAACACATAATGAAATAAGATGTGCTGGAGGGACATATACATAACCCAGAGGCTCCCCACACCCAGAAACAGGATCCCAATCCATGTTAGGCAGAGCCCCTCACTGACACCCCTCAACAGGAATATTGCCAAGTGGATGGATGATCGTACATGTATATTGGGGGTCTTCACTGTGTCATGACCAGACAGAGGCACAGTAAAGAAATTCATAAATGGCCATAATAGAAACATAGCAAGACCCACACACTCTGGCTAGGCTTACTAATGCCCTAGGGTGGATAGCCTAGTATGAACCCATGAACCTATGAAGATACAAATTGTACAGGACACTAAGGATAATCACAAGGCTTACCTAACTGATGGTAGGAACCATGTTGGGCATCCACAGATATGCTCCGAATCACACAGATATTACAAACAACATACCAAACACACACACATATTGCTAACACACAACCTGACAGGTGCAGTGCAAACACCCCCCCCCCAAGAGTGCAAAATATCTATCCCAGCAGACTGCTGGTCCCCTGACATTGCAGATGCTGAGGTAACAGCCATCATCTGCAAAGCAAAACACACAGCAGTAAAGGTATGTGATGGTGTCCTGGGCTGAGGCCAACACGGACTCCAAGAATAATGGAATGCCAAATCACACTACTGCCCAATGTCAGCCTTACCACAGGATATGTACCCAAAGAGCAGTGTACAACAACAGTGGTCCTTCACAACAAAGGTGTTGCCTGAATGGATACTGCAAACTACCACCCCAGGATCCTGACAAGCTTGGTCTGCACAGCTATGGAAAGGATCAGTATGTACCGCAGACAGAAGGCTATTGTGGACCTACTGATACTGGACCCTACACAGTGTGGCTGTCGTAACTGCAGATCCTGCCCCTAAACATGTTTGACCCATTTGAAGCAGTCATTAAGGTCATTGATGAGGGCAATGTGGTCCACACAGAGTAGCTGGACCGTGCATATGCCTCTACACAATACCGTATGAGTTCAGTATGGATATGTTCACCAGCTTAAATATATACCCCTATGTCAGTAGAGGGGTTGCAAACCAGACCAAGGACAGAACTGACATGGTCAGACATGCCGCATCCATGTCAGACTACAAAGCTGATATGAGTGGCATCCCACAAGGCCTGGTTCTGCCCCCCCCTGTTCTGTATATATGTCCCATAGGTATAGGCCAACATGGAAGGACTGTGACTGAACATGTATGCAGAGGAGTACAAACAGCCCACCATATCCGACCACCAGCTGACACAAGCAACCCACAAAAGGGCCACCTACAAACAGATAACTGGAGCCATAGCCATGTCAGCAAGCTAATTGCAGAACTGTGTATAGACAACCACCGTGGATATACAGTAAGTGCCCACAAATTACCACACAGGTGTTAACCCATGACGTACCTAACATGTAATGAGAGACCTGGGTACAAAAGGTGATAGATATCCTGCACTGGACAAACATGTGGCTGTAGTGTTCGCAGAAACATATACTATATACCCACCCAAACATGAAGGTTGGCAGATGTAGATAAGGGGATGTCACTGTGGCTCTGCAGTCATCCTCCATCAGCGTCACAATTGAGTACAATAGCCCCTGTGGGATATACCTCAGCAGACACCTCCATCAACTGTAAAGTCCACAACAGTACCCCACCAGGAGTAGCAAAGAGCATGAACAGATGCCATGTGTTGCCTGAGTAAACAAACTGCAGCACCACACACTGCCATACTGCCAGCTACAGGCAGGCTGTGCCTGATGTATGAAGCCATGTCCAACCTGGACACAAAAGGAGGGGTGTGTATCCATATTCATCAAGGATATCCACACCTCCAGGTTGGTGGCAACGCACGAAGCATTGGAAACCATCCAGGTGCAATTAACCATAGGCAAAGCTGCTCTACAATTTGTAGCATGCTACAGGCCACACTCTCAAACTCAGGAACCCCACACAGCCTTCCTGAAGACACTGGAGGGTATAAATATATCTCCAAACACCATTATATCGGGTGACTTCAACTACCCGAATATAGACTGGGAACATTACTCAAGCCCCAACTTTCTAGCCCAAAGGTTCCTGGAGTTCATAAATTCAAATGCCATGGAACAACTAGTCACCGTTCCCACAAGAGGAGAAAATATACTAGATCTCATCATCACAAACATGGGGACAAAATGCTCCACACCGGAAGTATATCCCTCATTGGTGAGATCAGATCACAAACTTATCTCACTAGAAATCCACATCCCGCCCCCACCCCAAACAAAAAAGACCACAGTGAAGAACTTCTCTAAAGCAAACTTCACACTACTCAAGACTGGTGTGGTATCCTTCAAGGCCCCCGAGCCAGTGGAAACCACAACCCAAGCTGCGGAAGCCCTTACAAATGCCTTCTACGAACACCTCCAGGGCTGCATGGATCAGGCAATCCCTAATAAAACCAAGACTCTTTCCACCAAGGGCAAACGTCCAGTCTGGTAGACCCAGCCATAAACAAACTTTACAATAAGAGGAGAAAGCTGTTACATGATAGAGGATAAAAGAGAAGACACCCTTGATCATTATTAGTAAAAAAATACGAGCACTCATAAAATCATCCAAGGCCAAATTTGAGAGAAAAATTGCAATAGATTCAAAAGACAATCATAAGGCCTTCTTCAGCTATGTTAGAAACCTGGGTGGAAACTCACAGATATGCGCAGAATTAGTCCAAAATTATACAAAAATCACTGAACCCACAGACATTGCCAACATACTGGCAGACAGGTTCAGTGCAAACTTCACCCCCTCTCCCCAAAAGGAGAGATAACTATCCCAGCGGAGTGTAGCCTCCCAGACATCTCTAATGCGCAGGTGAAAGCTGCTCTCTCTAAAGCTAAAAACACAGCATCAATGGGACAGGATGGTGTCCCCGGCTGTGTGCTACACGAACTCAACGAGGAACTAAACCCGCATATAAGGCAGCTGTTTAATCTTAGCCTTACCACAGGATACGTGCCCAAGGAGTGGCGTGACGGCAACTGTGGTCCCACTCCACAAAGGCGGTACCTCACGGACCCTGGAAATTACCGCCCATAAGCTTAACAAGCCTGGTCTGCAAAGCTATGGAGAGGATCATAATGGAACTCATAAACAAAGACATAGGGGACTTGCAGACATTGGACCCGACCCAGTTTGGCTTTGTCAAGGGCAGATCATGCCTTTTGAACTTGGTTGACTTCTTCAAACAGTCACCAAGGCCATTGATGAGGAAAGGCAGTCCATACAGCCTACCTTGACCTTGCAAAGCTTTCGACACAATACCCCACTCGGTATTATAGAGAAACTTACCAGCTTAAATGTAAACCCATATGTCACAAGATGGGTTGCAAACTGGCTAAAGGACAGAACCCACAGGGTTAGAGTTGCTGGCGCCATGTCAGACTCCAAGCCGGTCACAAGTGGTGTCCCACAGGGCTCAGTCCTTGGCCCCTGTTGTTCGGCATCTACTTCTCAGAAGTACAGGCAAACATAGGAGGACTATGGCTGACAAAGTTTGCAGATGACTGCAAACTGGGCCATAGTGGAAAGTACATCGGACACAGATATCCTTCAGAGGGTCTCACGGAAACTGATAACTGGTGCCAGAGCCATGGCCTGAAGTTAAATGCCAAAAAATGTATAGTCATACCCTTCGGGAAAAACAAGGTAACCCCAAGCTACCATATAGGTAGCAATCCATTAAGCACAGAAGAGGTTATCAGGGACCTGGGGACCCAGGTTGACAGTGGCCTTTCTTTTGACACTCACATTGCTAAAGTGGTTAGAAAGACCTTCTACATTGCCCACCTGATCATGAAGGGATTCACATCCAGATCAAGTGAGGTCATTGTTCCCCTGTACTCTTCACTTATCAGACCAATGATCGAGTGCAATGCCCCATTCGGGATATATCTCACCTGACACCTGCAGTAATTGGAGAGACCCCAAAAGTTCCTCACCAAAAGGATAAAGGGACTCCAAAATCTGTCATATGCTGCCAGACTGAAGAAACTCCAGCTCTATTCAGTCGCATACCGCCTGCTCAGAAGTGACCTGTGCCTGACATACAAGGCCATGTCCAACCCGGAATTAATGGACATGCTCCACCTCAAAAAATCCAAATCTACCAGATCCACTAGAGCAAGTGACTTAAACCTTAGCACTGATATAAATAGGACATGCTGGAGGGATAGATTTGTCACCCAGAGACTCCCTATGCTGTGGAATAAAATCCCAGTCCATGTGAGGCAGAGCACCTCGCTGGCTCTGTTCAAGAGAAATCTTGACCGGTGGATGGGAGATCGTAGGTTTACCCCGGGAATCATCTCTGTGTCACTGCTGGACAGAGGCACAACAAACTAATGGGCACAGTATTTTTAACATAAGGGGTGGCGTAAGCCACAAAACTTTGGGCTAGGCTTATAAATGCCTTAGGGCAGATAGCCTAGTATAAACCTATGAACCTATGCTGCACCTTGTACAATCTGAATGGCAGTGAGCTACGCACATGAGAGACCTGAACTCCAGCACTGACATACATAGGACAAGCTGTACAGAATGATCCATAACACAGAAGGCACCCCCACTCTTCAGTAAACTCCCGGTACAGGTCAGCCAGAAAGTCACTTATCGACACCCCTCAAGAGGAATCCTGATGAGCGGATGGGAGATGGTAGGCTAACCCTGGGTATCACTGTTATGTCAGAGGTAGACGGAGGCACAGTATACTAACCATGACATATGTCATGGCAAACTCCAGTTACAATGTGTGTCGAAGGACAAACACACCCTGTGACTAGCATCAGAAATGGCCTTGGGAACATCGCTAGTATTTGCCAATGTCCACCCATGTTGTGGAATACACTACCAATGTTGGACGAGCCTGGTGTAGGTAGTCCATATCTGAACATAATGCAACATGGTCATATGTGCACAACTGGCCCCTACACAGTCTGTTGTGCTCACTATGAAGATGTCAAGCAGTCATAGGACTAAAGCCCAGGATACTGTCCACCACAGTGAAAGTACTGAATCAGTACACTATACGGTACTACAGTGTTAGGTCATTATGAAAGTATGTTGAGAACTGTCTGCAAAGTATCCCATGCAATCCCTGCAGGCACAGTATAATCCCTGTTGTGGCAGACACGAAGCAGTTGGCCAGTCAGTACACAACATGACACCCAACACACAACCATAAACGTGAGATATTGTTGAAGTTCACACACACCCAAATATGTGGTGGACTTCAGAGTGCAACATATGGAAAGCTCACACTGGGCATGCTCGCACACTTTGATAAATGAGGCATATGTCAGACAACATGCCATGGAAAGGCTGAACTGGGCATGCTCACACAATTAGGCCATATCTCCGTTTAGCAGTTGGCCACACATATCTGGTATTTGTACGTGTCAGTCCAGGAACCATCCACAACACAGCAATCTGCCCACTGCACACAGTAAATGACTACAGAGACATAAGTGATATAGTGGATCGCCGTTGTATGCAAACATCTTCCACAGATACGCAAGTTGTTCATAGGAACAGGGAATGCTATGGCAATAAAGACCTGCAAACAGTAGAACAGCACAACAAATATTGTGCATCCGACAATTGAACATATGGGTGTAGAGGTCAATACTAGGCTTGTTGCCCTAGGGAATGACAGCTCAGCCAGAGTGTGCTTGGCATCTGCATCCCCAGTACAGTAGGCTACTGTGCCACTGTAAAGTAGGTCACATAAGGCAACATATGAGGCTAGTGAGCTGTGCCTCTGTCAAGCAGGGGCACCGTGGAGGTCCCAGGGATTGAATGTGCTAAGCCACAGCCATGTTGTCGGTGTGTGCTGGAAGAGGGTTGCTGAGGATCTCTAACAGTAAGTGTCCATCAATAACAGACTGAGGGGAGCCCTATCTGCATTCTCTGGACAATTCCACTGTCAACACTGTGTTGTAATGATTATGTGTGAATGAAGTGCCATGCGGAACTGTTCACAGATGTCCTCCCTCTGTGGGCTACAGCTCTGCAATGTATTAGCTCACTCTGTCTGTTGTACGGCTCATATATGGCTGGTGTACACCTGACAGGTGTCTTGTTGTGGAGCAGTCATGGGTATATGTGGGATAGCATGATCAATGCAAACCATACACATGCTCATAGAATGCAATTGTCAAGGATTATGCTGAGTGGCCAGTATAGTCCCCCAGCATGGGTCCTCTGAAGTCGTCCACCCCAGTCTTCACAAGTGTAGAGTTTGCTTGTGCTAAATACAGTTTGTGTGCAGTGACAACCTTGCCTGGGGGTGGAGATGGGATATGGATGTCCAGGAAAGGTGGGTATGGTCAGATATCAACAATGGTGGTCTACCTCTGGTGTGGAACAGTGAGTACCCATGTTGCAGATGGACAGGTGCAATATGTATTCCCCCATGTGGCTGTGGTGTGTGGTTCTGCCATAGCACATGGACCCACAAATTGTAGTGGCTGTAGGGTAAAGTGGTAGAGGCCTGAGTAGTTCTCACACACAATATGCCTGTACCTGATGTTAACAACTGGAATGGTGTATGTGAACACCTGCATATCCCGGCACTGTTCCCAGGGAAGCTAAGTGTGTGTCCTGGATGTGGGTGTGGTGTTCTGGACTAGTTGTGCTGTGTGTTACAGGTCCTGTGGTCACAAAGCATGGTATAGAACATAACCTGCCAGTGCGATGTGCATATCTGACCCTGACGTAGGTGGCTGCAAATGCATATATATGCTATCCCCCACCTGACAGGTAGTACTACATGTACATACCTCTGTAGAAATAAAGATGTCAGCACCCTATAAATACTGCAGGTGCAGAACAGTTGCCCAATAATTCGGATAGTGCGCTCTGCTAATGTGTCTCCCTCAAGTGTCATAATATAGTTAGGTAGGGTTTGAATCCTGCAAATGCTATGTGTGGGTGAGAGGGAAATGTCCCTTTTGGCAACTGGGAAAACACACTACAGGATGCACATTCCCCTTTCTAAACACTGATGATGTCAGCACCCTATAAGTAAAGCAGGAGAAGGGAAATCTCCCAGTAATGCAAATAGCGCGCTCCGCTAATGCATCTGTCTTGAGTGTCAAAACATAGGTAAGTAGGGGTTTGAATCCTGTAAATGCTCAGTGCATGTGGAGGAAGTTAGAGTGTGTGCAAGTCTGTATGAAGGAAATATCCCTTTTGGCAACTAGGAGAACACACTACAGGATGCACATTCCCCTTTCTAAACACTGATGATGTCAGCACCCTATAAGTACAGCAGGAGAAGACAGACCTCCTAGTAATGTGAATAGTGTACTCCGCTAATGCGTCCGTTTCGAGTGTCAAAACATAGTTAGGTAGGGGTTTGAATTCTGTAAATGCTCAGTGTGTGTGGAGGGGGTTAGTGTGTGTGCAAGTCTGTATGAAGAAAATATCCCTTTTGGCAACTAGGAGAACACACTACAGGATGCACATTCCCCTTTCTAAACACTGATGATGTCAGCACCCTATAAGTAAAGCAGGAGAAGACAAACCTTCCACTAATGTAAATAGCGTGCTCTGTTAATGCGTCCGTCTCAAGTGTCAAAACATAGTTAAATAGAGGTTTGAATCCTGCAAATGCTCAGTGTGTGTGTGTGGAGGGGGTTGGTGTGTGTGCAAGTCTATATGAAAGAAATGTCCCTTTTGGCAACTAGGATAACACACTACAGGATGCACATTCCCCTTTCTAAACACTGATGATGTCAGCACCCTATAAGTACAGCAGGAGAAGGGAAACCTCCCCGTAATGTGAATGGTACGCTCTGCTAATGCGTCCGTCTCGAGTATCAAAACATAGTTAGGTAGGGGTTTGAATCCTGCAAATGCTCAGTGTGTGTGGAGGGGGTTAGTGTGTGTGCAAGTCTGTATGAAAGAAATATCCCTTTTGGCAACTAGGAGAACACACTACAGGATGCACATTCCCCTTTCTAAACACTGATGATGTCAGCACCCTATAAGTACAGCAGGAGAAAGGAAACCTCCCAATAATATGAATAGTGCGCTCTACTAATGCGTCCATCTCAAGTGTCATAACATAATTAGGTAGGGGTTTGAATCCGGCAAATGCTCAGTGTGTGTGGAGGGGGTTAGTGTGTGTGCAAGTCTGTATGAAGGAAATATCCCTTTTGGCAACTAGGAGAACACACTACAGGATGCACATTCCCCTTTCTAAACACTGATGATGTCAGCACCCTATAAGTACAGCAGGAAAAAGAAAACCTCCCAGTAATGTGAACAGCATGCTCTGCTAATGCATCTGTCTCGAGTGTCATAACATAGGTAGGGGTTTGAATCCTGTAAATGCTCAGTGTGTGTGGAGGGGGTTAGTGTGTGTGCAAGTCTGTATGAAAAAAACATCCCTTTTGGCAACTAGGAGAACACACTACAAGATGCACATTCCCCTTTCTAAACACTGATGATGTCAGCACCCTATAAGTACAGCAGGAGAAGAGAAACCTCCCAGTAATGTGAATAGCGAGCTCCGCTAATGCGTCCGTCTCGAGTATCATAACATAGTTAGATAGGGGTTTGAATCCTGTAAATGCTCAGAGTGTGTGTGGAGGGGGTTAGTGTGTGTGCAAGTCTGTATGAAGAAAATATCCCTTTTGGCAACTAGGAGAACACACTACAGGATGCACATTCCCCTCTCTAAACACTGATGATGTCAGCACCCTATAAGTACAGCAGGAGAAGAGAAACCTCCCAATAATGCGAATAGCGCGCTCCGCTAATGTATCCGTCTTGAGTGTCATAACATAGGTAGATAAGGGTTTGAATCCTGCAAATGCTCAGTGTGTGTGTGCAAGTCTATATGAAAAAAATATCCCCTTTTGGCAACTAGGAGAACACACTACAGGATGCACATTCCCCTTTCTAAACACTGATGATGTCAGCACCGTATAAGTACAGCAGGAGATGGGAAACCACCCAGTAATGTTAATAGCGCACTCTGCTAATGCGTCTGTCTCAAGTGTCATAACATAGTTAGGTAGGGGTTTGAATCCTGCAAATGCTCAGTGTGTGGGAAGGGGGTTAATGTGTGTGCAAGTCTGTATGAAGGAAATATCCCTTTTGGCAACTAGGAGAACACACTACAGGATGCACATTCCCCTTTCTAAACACTGATGATGTCAGCACCCTATAAGTACAGTAGGAGATGGAAAACCTCCCAGTAATGCGAATAGCACGCTCTGCTAAAGCGTCCGTCTCGAGTGTCATAACTTAGGTAGGGGTTTGAATCTTGCAAATGCTTAGTGTGTATGAGGGAGATGTCCCTTTTGGCATCTGTGAAAGCACTCTACAGGATGCACATTCCTCTGTCTCAGCATGGATGATGTCAGCACCCTATAAGTACAGCAGGAGAAGGGAAATCTCCCAGTAATTCGAATAGCGCACTCTGCTAATGCATCTCTCCCGAGTGTCATAATATAATTAGGTAGGAGTTTGAAACCTGTAAATGGCATGTGTGTGTGTGTATACAATTCTGTATGAAAAACATGTGCTTTTTTGAAATCAGGAGATCACACTACATGATGCACATTACCCTTTCCAAACAGTGATGATGACAGCACCGTATACATACAGTGAAGAGACATCTACCAGTAATCAGAATAGCGCAATCTGCTACAGTGTCACTCTCAAGTGCCATAACATATTTAGGTAGGGGTTTGAAACCTGCAAGTGTGTTTGGATGTGGGGAGTTTGTGTGTGTGCATTTCTATATGAAAAACATGTTAGTTTTGGCAATCAGGAGATCACATTACCCTTTCAAAACACTGATGATGTCAGCACCCCATAAGTACAGCCAGAGAAGAGGAACCATCTAGTAATCCGAATAGTGCGCTTTGCTAATGCGTCTCTCCCACGTGTCGTGACTTAGTTAGGTAGGGGTATGAATCCTGAAAGTGTGTGTGTGGGTAGTAGGGTGTGTGTAAATGCAAGTGTGAGAGAACAGATCCTTTTGGCAAATACTACAATACACCAGGTGCTGCATATTCCCCCAGTAAACACAGTGGATGTCACTACACTATCAGCACAGCCAAACAGGGTTAGTTGGCCAGTAATGCCAATAGTGTGCTCTGCTACTGGGTCTATTACTATTGTCAGAGTACAGATAGGTATGTTTTGGTAACCCACAACTGCCACGTGTGGTTGTGTCACACATTATGACTTTGTGTGGGTCTTTGTGCATAACAATGCATGCCATTGCCTAAACCAGCAATGGCATTGCACACATGATGTATGTGTGTGACACATACACATAAATACCTGTGACCTAAAGTAGTTACCATGTCTGACACATGCCTCGAGTGGATAAATGGTATTTGCAATGTATAACAATATGACTGTGTCTTACTGTGCAGGGGCCGCATGCGGTATGTGTCTATACAGTGTGGGTGTATATGGTAAAATACCTACAGCAGGGGATACACATCTGGTCTGGGCCATATAGTCTACATGTAGTCGATGTACAGGTGCTGCATGTTCTCACCTGTTGTGGGAGTGGTAACATGTCATTCCACTGCAATTCAGTGACCACATGCTGTGAACCCTTCAACTAGTGTGTTGTAGCTACAGTAATGCTCACGCACAATGTTTGGCTGGATGCAGTCCAGCCATATAAAGACAGTTCTTGAGACTGTCATATTGCCAGTGTTGTTATGGAGGATAGGTGGTTTTCCTGTGTATGGGAGGGTTGTGTGTGCCTGGCTATGAACCAGATGGCAGTCCGACACACTGTTAGCTGCACATGATTAGGCCCTGATGCTTTGTGCTGTGCCAACAACTTGGAGGTGTGTGTATCTGTGGTGCCTTGGGATACCACCCCCCTGTCCATGTGTGTTACATGTGTAGGGGACGACAGGCATGGTATGAGGCATAACCTGGCAGTGATGGGTTGCACCTGTGAGCCATGAATCAGGACTCTGGTACTGCACAGACATTGCAGTTCACCATGCTGAGGACAATGTCCTGTGCATGCATCTTGCGGTGTACACTGCTGGTGTTGTGTAGCAGCACTGTTAGTGTCCTAACCTGTGTGATACCCGCGGAGGTGGCTATGTAATCCATGTCCTGCAGCATAAGGCAGTATGTGTGTATCAAGGAGCTTCGCCAATATACATTGGGCCATGGGTGTCACGTGCAAGCTGACCCTTGCACATCATTGTGGTTTCCCTAGCATGTAAGCACATGTTGACAGCCAGCGGATACCCTATGAATGACATTGGAGACCGAGCAGAATGTAGACATACAACACCCTTCCTACATATAGTGGTAGCATACCTGGTGAGGGTATGTTGGCAACCAAGATCAGGCTCATACTGGCCCGTGCCACATGCTGAGAGATCCATTCTATGTTCCCTATCATGTAGTCCAGGGAGGTATGTCTCAGGTCATCCATAGTGGCATGGTTAACGAGTGAGTCATATGTGTCCATGCCTCTGACTGACCTGTATGCATGTGTTCTGTGGTGGACCATAGTGCCACTGAGGCATATCACTGTGACCTTCACCAGATACAGCCTGTTGAGCGGGACCCCAGTGCAGCACCCAAGACAGGTACCTGACACATCTGTAGCAGGTGTGTTGTGTAGCCCTACAGGCTGTGAGTGTGTGGCACACAGGATGTGTGTGCCATGTGTGGCATGTGCTCTGTTCCGATGGAACATATGCCTGTGTGCCAGCTGCGGAGGTGTGTGATGCTCAGGCAGGATGCTATTCTGAGTCCCCACGTATGCCCCAGTGTGTTCAGCATGCTGTCAGTGTGTGTCTATGTCTGACTTGTACTGTAGTCATTGTAATATGACATGCCACCTGACAGGGTATGGCATTATTGGGTTCAGAGAGCTCAGTCCCCAGATTGGCTATGTGGTGGCATCCCACACATGTGTTGTACATTCCCGGCCAAGGGTGATGGCTGAATGCATACATGTGGCAGCTGTGACATTGCCACATGACTCACATAAACCACAACTGGACCACAGAGGTGATTCACAGGTTACCTTTGTACATGCTACCCTAGTAGTGTGATTGCCATGGTGAGTACCAACACATAGGGCCAATGGGGAACAACATACTGAAGGTGTGAATGTGTGGGTGTACTGCTAATGTTTCATAGCACTGGCATATATGACTGCACACGTGGGTAAATGCCAGGTAAGACATGTGCAATGTGTCACAGGCAATGTACATGCGAACAGGACGGACAGTGACGTTCTGTCATGTGTAAACTTGACATACGTATCATACGCTATGCAGATGTCCGCAGAAGCACTGTAACTCTGCATTGCAGGTGTAAGCAGTGTTCCAGGGAACCCCAAGCGAACATGCATGCAAACAAAGCTACAGTAAGCAGGGCTGGAAGTAGTTCATTGTACAACAAAGAAAGGGTAACACTAACAGTAAGTAACAATGCAAATATGTAGGCACTATCAACATGTACCCAGGAATACACAGCGCAGATGCCCATGGTAGAACTGATATTATGTCATAGTTAATTGTGATTTGGATTACATTGGTACTGCACACATATCAACATGCGCAAACATCCACATTGCATAGTCGTTGTGGGCAACTTGACACCATTACTGTACATGTCCACCATTGCATATCACTACTTGCGTTAGCTTCCCCCCTGTGCTACCCATGTATGCAGCTGTCTGTTGACATCCTTACCACCAGCATGCAATTATGTGCAGCTGTTACACTTTGGTACGTACTATGGGTGCAGATAACAATTCAGGACATTCATACGGTTACTGCATCAGGCATGCTGGGATATACACACAGTCATATCAGCACACTGTACTGTTACCAACATGATACTACTAATACACTTCTATGTAGTCACCCTGTGCATCAGCAACGTGTTTACCTGTTCCCGCAATGATGTTGGAGATTGCAGGAGGTGGCACAGTGTCATCATATGCACAGGGTGTGAATTAGGTATGCCTGAGTCTGCCACTGATACCACCAATTGACATGTGTGTGTATGTGTGTTGGTGAGGGGCAGCAGTACAGGGTGGGGCACTGTTGGTGCAGTGAGTGCATGTATGTGGTCGCCCTAGGTGTTAACATTTCACATGTGTGTATGCACGCACACAGTTCCACCTCATGGCTGCCATATACAGGGGTTTGTGGACAGCCACAGACTGCACCTGGCAGGTCATACAGATCAGTGTCTGTGGGCATGGACACGGTACCTGTGCCTGGCAGGGGTGCTACGGACTGTATCCAGTACTAAGCCAGACTGGGTACTGTCATCAGAAGCGGGAGTGTGGTGACTGGACACAGGTCCCTGTTGGGACTGTCCAGAGCCATGTGCACGTGGTCTCCTGGGGCGTTCCGATGACAGTACAGACCCAGCATTGCTGGGGCTGCTGCTGGCACTATGGGGGCATGCACGGGCCTCATGTCATCCATGCCGACTGCCAGCTGCTGCTGTTGCTGGCATATGGCCACATCAACACCGCAACCGCCCACCATTGCCCTGGCTCATGGACATTTGGTTGTGGAACTGCTGTAATATGTCCCCACAACGTCTGTCTATGACATCAGTGAAATTACGGATAGCATCCGCGATGTCACGCATACTGTCAGTCATGGCTGTGCGACATGCTCTCAGCTCCCTCAGACCCTGTCTGGTGTACCTTTCCATACGCGACTGTGCCTGCATGACAGCCCGAAACATAGCTGAGGTTGACAGACCTCTTTGGGCACGTCTGCCAGAGGCAGTACGCCCACAGATGCTCCCACAAGAACCCATGGGCAACTGTCTGTGTGGTACCATTGCAGGACCCTGCCCATGGCTGCTGTGTGGGGAAGCATGTGCCACAGATACCACATTACCCTGGTCAATGCCCACTGTATCCTGTCCATCACTTAGGGACAATGGTGACAAAGGATGTACTGGCAGGATGACTGTGCGCAATGATGGGGTTGACAGCTGTGTACTGTCAATTGGCTGACCAATGGCGGACCCTGACACACCTTCCTGTACCATTACACAGATATCATCATTACCAGTACCTGTGGCACCAGATTCAGGTTCCCTGCTGCAGGACACCAGAGCAGCACCAGATCCTGTGGGAGGAAGACAGGAAACACAGTTTACAGTGTCCACACAATGTTACCAGTAATGCACTTATGCACACATGCACACATGGACACATGCATACATGGACACAGGCACACATGCAGACATGCACACGTGGACACATGCACACAGGCACACATGCACACATGCAGACATGCACACGTGGACACATGCACACGTGGACACATGCACACATACACACGTGGACACATGCACACATGGACACATGCACATGTGGACACATGCACACATGGACACATGCACATGTGGTCACGTGTACACATGTACACATGCACACGTGGACAAAGGCACACATGCACACATGCACACATGGACACAGGTACACCTGCACACATGCACACATGGGCAGAGGCACACCTGCACAAATGCGCACCCCGCAGTATACACACAGAGCACTACTGAGTTACACTAGTGTTACTAGCACTACCAGGACTATTATAGGTATTGTTAAACACACTCACCAGCATGGATGGCCTGCCTTGCTGTAACCCCGGAGGGACCTGCAGAAATAATGAGATTAATATCAGTGGGCACAACTGTGCCATTGATACTGCATATGATACAGTGCAGTAGTACACCAGTTGCCTTTCACACATCAGCTGCTGATATTGCCAATATCACACATGCACAATTACATACTATGATGACAGCTACATACCACGGACACACCTTACACATGCATAAACTAACAGTGTACAGAACAGTCAAGTGTACATATGGCATATTACCTGCATGCTCCATGTCGTGCTGCTGTGTGGATCCAGCCTCCATCATGATGCAGGTGTATTGCTGTTGCTGTTCCGGGGCTGGAGCCACAACACTTAGGAGTAGCCCCTCCAGTCTGGTGAGGGGGGATGTGTGGCCACCCCACCTCCTGTGGCAACCTGTTGCCTGTGGATATCCGACACACGCTGATGGACATTTCTGATTAAATCACTGCAGTGATGTCGTACCTGCTCATATGTCCTATTATGCATGCCAATGTCATTTACCGTACGGACAAGGTCTTGCCACAGTGCAGTCCTCTCCTGCTGATTCTGACTGGTGCGGGAAAACAGTATGTCATACTCCCGCACCAGGCTCTGGTGTATCTCCTCATCTTCCGCTGCAGAGTAGGCGGGATTACACTGATGCGCCATCTGCCTGGAAGAGAACACAAACAGGATATCAGCAGACTATGTCAGCAATATATGGCACACATACTATACATGATACTCATGTGTAGTAATATACTACTACTCCCATATGTTGCATGTGTGTGTCTCGTGGTGGATACACAGTACATGGCCAGATATCAGTGCTCAGCCAACACCTGTGCAACAATACCTGCCACATTCCACACAACATAGTAGCATGCCCCATCAGTCAGCACACACTGACAGGTCCAATGCACAACCTCACTCTGGGGGTTCATCCCAAGGTACTGTATGTGGGACGCCATCCACTAGTGTGATGTGGACACAAGTTACTCGGCCTGGATATACATATCCCACCACCACCACCAGCACAGTAGACTACTTTGATATGTATGTGATTAGACAGTTATTCACTTGTTAGGACTGAGATGGTATCCATGCAGCACACTGGGCCAGTGGAAGCCACAACCCACACTGCTGACCCTTTGCAAATGCTTACCATGGACATCCCACAGATTGCATGGAACTTGCACACACATTTCTAACCCAGACCCTATGCACAAAGGTTAGGCATCCTGTCCGGTGGACCCCAGACAGAGGCAGATTGTATAACAATAGCAGGAGGCTACTGCAGGACAGAGCAGATTCACATTAAGGGAAGGCATCTGTGGTCAGCACTGGTACTACGCTACGGTCTCTCATAACAACGCCATGGCCTACTCTGGGGGGAAATGGCCACAAACACTATGGATAACCACAAGGCCTTCTTCAGTTATGTTACACATATGGACCAAATGCCTCAGATATGCTCTGCGTTAATACACACCTACTTAACATTCACCAAACACACAGATATTGGCAACATTCCTGCAGACAGGTTTGGTGCACGTATCCCCCCTCCTTCTCCCCCACCAGTTGAAATACTTATCACAGCTGTATGTAACCTCCCTATCATCTCACATGTCCAGGTGAGGGCCGCCGTCAGCAAAGCAGAACACACAGCATCACTGTGACCTGATGGTATCCCTGGATGTGTGCTACATGCACTCCAAGAGGACATACAACCGCATATAAGACTGATAATTAATCTTGGCTGTACTACAGGATATGTACCTGGACACTGGCATACAGCAACAGTGGTCCCACACCACTAAGGAGGCACCTCTACTGACCCTGGGAACTACCACATCATATGCATAACCGGCCTGGTCTGCTAAGCTATGGAATTATTCAGTATGGGATGCATATGCAGCGATATTGGGTACCTGCAGACACTTGTTCCCAGCCAGTTTGCCTTTGTGATGGGCTGATCCTGCCTTTTGAACCTGGCTGACATTTCAAAACAGTCACTACAGCCATTGCTGAGGGCAACGCACAGACAACTGCTGCCAGGATCATGGCCTAACACTGATTGACATGTAATGTATAGTCATCCCCTTTTGGTGGAACTACGTACACACAACATATCACATGGACATACCTATAGATACAGACCTATGACACATTTGGAGGGTTCACAGTATGCAGACTATTAACCTGCAGCTTTGCATTACCTGTGTTTGTTGCAGCTGGTTGCGTTACCACTGCTTCTGCTTCCTGCTGCTACTGTCACTGCTGACAGCTTAGAGTCACAGTGTGTAGCGTGTTTTTTTTTTTTCTCTCTGTCTCTCTCTCTCCCTCTGTCTGCTTCCAGACAGTGCAATGAACGTATTGCATGTGTGGAGTGTTAGTACAGGATGCTTTTGTAGGTATCTGCATAGGTCCATGTGATGGCCTCTGCACCAATTGTAAGCCAGCATTTGCTAATTGCATGCAGCCAGTTGTGTACTGATTGCAGTTCTCACTGTGATTTCAGGACAGTGCTATAAAAGGGTATGTGAGATAGGCGTTGCCCTTTCAGATTGTAGGGCGGGACCATGCTGGTATGCTGTGGACACTGTTCTGTGAGTGTAAAGGTTAGTATCTCTCTCATGATTCAGGCTGTGTTGTAGATTCACATTTCTCCATTCCTCTCTCCTGTTCCCTGTAGTAAGTGTATATATATATATATATATATATATATATATATATATATATATATATATATATGTAAATATACATACATTTATATATGTACATTAACTGACATTATTACCTACAAGCTACCAACTAGCATGGCTGTTTCTGTTCACACACTACTATTATGGGAATCCAGTAGTTTTGAAAGTAATTCTAAATGACATGCTTTGTGTACTACACATCCTATATTCCCTTTACATTCATCCCTACTATTACATGTTATATTTATTTTAGCACAATGTTCTTGTATAAGAGTCATGGCTTAGTGGTAGGTCATACAGACTACTGTTTCCAAGGTCCTGGGTTCGGGACTGACAGTGGGATTTTATTTTGCTTTTGAACTGACTACAGGACCTGTCAATCAGAGTGACTAAGGCACTTTTAAGCAGTTGTAACCGGGTTAGCGCTGGTTTGTGCGGAGCTCACACATGCGCACTGGCGTTTAGCTCCACGCACACACGTGCACACCCGCTTACAACCACTTAACAGTGCTTACTCTGGCGCACACCTGTGCTATTTTCTTTGAAAGAAATGAAAATGGGGAGACAGGAAAGTGGTGAAAAGGGGTCACAAAGAGGGTAAGACAGTAGGGAAACAAGCTTGGGATTTGCAGGAGGGATGTAGGTAAGGCCCATAGCTGCCCATTTCTTCATCAGCAACAGCTGTGCATATGTATGTAATTTGGTGTGACATTTGAAACCTTCCACCCCTGAGAGAGGTGTCAGGACAACAATAATACTTGTTGTACAGCCAATTGTAATTGATAGTTTCCATGTCCAGCAGACATGTGTGCGGAATGGGCAGCTATGTATGGGGCATAATTTTTTTGTGGGTACAGAGTGCCCTTTTTTTTTTTTTTATTTCAGGTGAGAGTGGTATGTCAGGTGAAGGAAGTCAGTATAGCTGGGGAGGTAGGTTGGGTAGGTCAACAGACAAGACAAACAAGATGCATACAGGGGCAGTGTATGACACATGTGGGGGGGTTACACAACTGACGGGGATGGAGGTTTGGATATCCAGAGCCCATGAGCCCACAGATGGCAACAGTGGAACTGGTATCCCCACCCATAGGTAGTTGCCACTGTTCCTTCACTGCCCAGGACAGGGCTGTGCTGGGGGCTGTGTAGGCCGGGCAACAGGCATGCCCGTAAGTTGTGCCACCTGTGCCTCAAGCTGGCGTAGGGGCTCGAGAACAGAGTCCCGGATCTCCCTACACACCACAGTCCGGATGCGACGGAGGGTGAGTGGTGGTTCTCCTCCGGCCACGCTTGCAGAGGGGGGACGAGCCTCATCCCCTGCAGCGCTTCCACCTGCAGGTGGCACAGGGCCACCGGAGGAGGGTCCAGACTGGGCACTAGTGCCAGGTGCACTCGCCAGCTGAGGTGGGAGAGGTGGGTCCGCTGGAACCTGCCTTCCCTGTCGTCCTATGTTTTGCATTATGTCATGACAGTTTGGGTTAGTGACATATAATACCATTCACAATTAGTTATAACAGCATGCATTAGTATTCCCATTAACCAAACACCCAGATATTCACACCATTGAACAGCGAGCATAACACATGCATAATTTGAACAGCAATACACAGTCCAACAACATGCAGGGTTGATTGATGGCAACAGGCCATCAGGTTTGCATGTATGAACAGGGCAGATGCATCAACGGACATGCAAATATATATAACCCAACAGGACAAATGTCCAGGGGTGTTAATTGTGATTGCACATACCATTTTCACGTGGAATGGGTTATATGTGGTTATAGGGTGGGGTGAAGAAAATAATATTAACACCTTCGAATACTAATACATATGCTGTACATTTTTAATAGCTGCACATATATACACACTACTGTTCTAACTACAGTTTCCTATATGATAACTACTTCAACTTGGTGATAGGACTGTTACTGCAACATCAATATACATTTTATTGTTCTTCATACACATTCATATCTAGCTTTGTTCAGCTACATCATCCTGCTACATTTGCTTTATATAGCTATAGACAGGTGTGGATGTTTGGTATATCAGACAATCATACTATCTGCATATTGCAGACTGAGAGCAACATATCCAGATTTTGGGATACACATTCCAGATGCAGCAACACTTTGAACAGATTTCGCTGTTTGGTTTTGATTCTCACATGCATTTCATTCGGTCTTGACTGCAGTATGCATTATTCAGGGGTTATTACTACTGTATTGCTGGATTCATGACACTTTCTCACACTCTCTCGCTTATTTTCATTTTACTATTCATGATGGTACTTACTTCTAGGCTTTATTGACATGTTTTACCTGTAGTTATTACAATCCTTTCCAGCAGTCTCACTTCTGTCATGTTTCAGTATTTCAACAGGGATATATTTCACACATGTGATTTCATCATCTTCTGCAGCTGTACTTTTCAGCCTGCTGCAGGTTGTGTACTATTTTCTTACAGGTGGGGCATCTTTATTTCAGAATTTATGTCAGACATTTTCATTTTTCTGTTTGGATTACGGACTGCACAACACTTTTGTAATCAAGCAATACTTGAAAACACTTTTACACTGTTACTTGCACATTCTATTACTTAGTGACTACACTGCACTCTTTTGCTAACTGTCATACTTTTATATTTCTTTACAGTTACTGGGAGTGGATTACTGACCTGCCTGGTGGCGCAACCGCACCAGCCTATCGCCATATGCTCTGCGGTTTGCAGAACGGACACCTGCAGCTGTAATATAAATGAAGTAATATTGGAATACACATCTCCATAATATCAACCATTTAATTTCTTACATACATAATTAAATGTAACTTACTCAGTAGTGGGGCGTTGGGCATTTGCCGGGCCTCCTGGATCCAAAGGTTCAATTGGTCCTGCTTGCGTCTCTTCAGGTCCACATGGTGGTGACGGACCTGCTCACCAGTCCTTGGAATCCCTGTGGCACTGGTGAGATCATGAGCCAACCGGTCCCACGCCTCAGCCCTATATGCTCCCCACAGGACCTGGCCCTGCATGGGTTGGGCCTCATGATTGTGGACTAGGAGCCAGACCATGTACCTGGACTCCTCAATGCCCCACCTCTGTGCTCAAAAGCAACTACCCTCACCTACTCCTGTCATTCTGGCTGCAAGTCAGTTCTACAATCGTTTATGCTGTGTATTCCCGCCTATGGGGCTTATATAGGCTGTTTTTCCCACACATATCTGTGATTGGCCATTTTGGAATTGTATCAACTTCACTGAACCTGCATTGTCATGCTCCAGTTTGTATTTATTCCTATATATTTGCTATTATTGCATTTATAGGTACTGCTGTCATGGCTTAGTGGTTCAGTACCTTGACCATGGTGTATAGTATCCTGGGCTCGAACCTGGCCACTACTTTTTATTTTTTATGACTGTCTAGACAAGCTGAGAGGTGTGTCTGTGTAAAGGCAGTTTTGATACGGCTTGCTCAACATTGCCCGTTGGTTAGCTTGTTTGTGCGGTGCACAGCTCTGCACAAATGGGGCATGCTGGTTTAAGCCTCATTTGGCTATCAGCACGCATATTACGCTCAGCTCAGCTAGGGGCACATAGTTTCAGGGTGTTAAACCACTGCTCAGCTACGAGCACTCATTTTGCACCTGTTAAACCACTGCTCAACTACGGGCACTCATTTTGCACCAGTTAAACCACTGCTCACCTACGGGCAGATGTACTCACCCTGTTAAACTGTAGCTCAGCTATGGGCACATCTGGCATTTTTTATTGTTTTGTTACCTCACATTTCTTCAATATAAATGGTCTATTTCATTACATTTTACATAAAATGTGATTTTATGTGTACATGTTTGTCAGGGACTTGTTTCGTGCTTATTTTGCTACAAATAAAAATTGATGTTGTGGGGGCTCGAACCATGAATGCCTGCTCTTCAGCCAACATCTCTACCGCTATGCTATTGCTTCTTGGCTTACTTTGCATATTTAGTTCTTATATGCTTTCTCACTGACTGCTAACTGTGGCTGCACTACGGGCACGCCAGCAAAGCGCACTCACGGTTAAACATCTTTACAATTTAAAAAAAAATTATGAGGTGTTCATTTGTACATTTTATGTTCGCAGTCTGTGGGGGCATGTGTTGTGTTGTGTTTATTCACATTTCCATGGACTCTGTCATGGGTGTTTACTTTGGGCACTTTTACTCTTCTGGGGGCATGTCCGCTTACAGGGCTCGGCCTACGGACACGCCCTCTACTGTCTTACATGGACCGTATTAGCCTTAGGTGTGATTCAGCATGCTCTCATGAATATGCAGAGCATGCTGACATCACTCTGTTTAACTGCAGCTTCCGTGTAAGAGTTATAACTCTTACACGGAGGCTTTGTGAATCCTGCCCATCATCTAGTTAGTCTATACAAAAGAATTATTCAATACAGTTTTCTGGTAGATTCAGGTTCAAAAAGAAAAACACATAAGCATTTCAGTAAAGATCAATGTGAGAAAAATAAAATTAGTACTGTATACATATTAAGTAGTTATGAACAAATGAGATTTCTTTTATATATTTTTTTTGAGTAGTAGTAGTAATAACACTGAGGAGAAGGAGAAAATGAGGTAAGGAGTGGACAGTATGGTGACAGAGTTATAGATGTCTTGTCAGCCAGATTTGGTGCAGAAACAATGTCAGTTTTTGGATAGATGTTCAAATAGTAACTGTTTTGAATTGGTAGACTCAGGTGTGTTTTGGAGGATGTTCATAGATTAGGTTCATAGATTAGTACTAGGCTAACTGCCTGTGCGAGCCATTTTAAGCCCACCCATTTATCCCCTGTGAGATTCAAACCCTGTACCTTGTGTTTATAAGGCAAACACCTTAACCATTAGGCCACCCTCCCAGTTCCATAATTTGGCTATTTGATATGAGAAGAGGGCTTCACCATGAGTGTTGTTTTATATATATATAAAAACTGCGGTGGTGATGCTGTGGTAGCGTTGTCACCTCACAGTTAGACGTTGTCCTGTTCAATTCTCAGCTAGAGCGTCTTCTGTGTGGAGACATGCATGAATGGGCATACCTTCGTTGAAGGTTGTGCGTCAGGGCTGGCAATTCGGCAAGTAAAAATCTACTGCCAATCATTAGTGGACCGGAGTTCTGCTGTGGTGACCCCTAACCGGCTGAAAGTAACAATATATATATATATATATATATATATATATATATATATATATATATATATATATATATATATACACACACACACACACACACACACACACATGGCTATCATAAAGTTTCTATTAGAAGTATAGAGATGGAAGGTGAGCAGTGTCACAAAATAATTTTAAAAACTGGGAGATGCTACTAAAACTATTTAGGTATTGGTAAAGACTGGTCATGGGGTAAAGGACTGTGAAAAAAGAGAAATGGTTTGATGATATGGCAAGTCGAAGATAACAGTGGCATTTGCGTGGGTTTTTCTCCGGGTACTCTGGTTTCCTCCCACGTTACAAAGACATGCATCTGCACTTTCCCGGTTAACAAATGATAAATAAATAAATACATTTATCCTGGAGAAGTACAGGAGCAGATCCATTGACTTGATAGGTTAAGTTTTAGAGGTGTTTTAAATGTGTGTATTCTGAATGGATTTCAGTGGTAGTGGCATATGGTTCCATGGTTTAGCTACACTATTTGAATACAGAGAGTCTCCTACAGTGTTAGACGATTTAGTTATAGTGATTAGTGATTTTTCTCTAGAGCATAACATTGTATTGCGGAAGTCGTGTTGTATTAAATTAAGGGCTGGGAAATTTTCTAGCTTACAGTAAAGTCTTGTATTGTAGTTAGCTGAGAAAGAGCTAAGTGATGTGGTAGTTTTAACTAGTGTAATTCTCTGTGGGCTTAGTAGTGGTGTGTTCTATTGTTATAGTTTACTGCAAATTTGACTATTTTATTTAACATTGCTCAAGTCTGGACTGTTGCGAGACTTGAAGTTTAGTGAAGGATTGAGCAATGTACAGCTGAGATGACAGTAAGAAAGTAGAGGCTGTCCATCTTCTGGCTATGTCACTGAGGTAGGTTTTTACTCTGTATAATGTTGTCAGTTTTTGATGATTTTTTTAACAATGTGTGATACACGGTGGTCGAATTTCAACTGGTCATCTGTGATGAAACCCGTAATTTTGTGTGATTTAATTGTTCTGTCATGGTGATGTTAGCAGAGACACTAGTGAATATGTTTTTGGTAGAGATGTGTTTTGTAGTGAAGAGTAGTAATTTAGTTATTTGGGGGCTTGGAAGCAGTTGTGAATTATTTAGCCAAGTTTCAATCCATAGAAGGATTGTTGTGTAAGGTCTTGGAATTCAAAGAGAGTTTTGGCAGAGCAGATTAGGATCGAGTCATCAGCATATTGAACTAGGGTAGCATTTTGTGTATCAGTGTCGACAGCATTAATGAGTACGTTGAAAAGTATGAGGCCTTGTATAGATCCTTGTGAGACCATGAATACTTGCTGCAAGAAGGTGGACAAATAATTTTTTCCATCCCACTATTTGGACAAGAGCACTCGTTCATCTACCTAACTACTTGAAACTTCAACAAGGCGTCTTTATTCCTCCCACAAGGAGGGAGTCAGAGAGAGTCTCCTAGATCTGCTAGCTAAAGTGATTTTATCTGGACTAATCCTTTGTACTCTGCAACTTATAAGTAAAGGTATGACATCCAGGTCCCAGGAAATTATAGTACATCTCTACTTGTCCCTTAGCAGACCCATCATTGAGTACAAAGCCCCCTCGGCATGTACCTAACTAGACATATACAACAGTTGGAATTTCCACAGAGGTTCCTCACCAAGAGAATCCAGAGTGTTGACACACTGTCCTATATAGAATGCTTTAGAGCCCTGCCTCTATATTCAGTCTCCTACAGGTTGCAGAGAGTCAATCTGTGCTTGGCATACAAAGCATCCTTAGATCCAACCCTGAAGGAGCTTTTGCACATCCATAAAATGAGCAGCACCAGAAACACTAGATCCAGGAATTTGAACTTTGTTTACAACATAAATAGAACATGTTGATGAGATAGATATGTGACCCCATACTCTGGAATAGGGACCCCATCCATATGAATCAGAGTCCTGTAACCCTATTCAACTATAACCTTGATCATTGGATGGGAATTTGCAAATTTATCCCCCTGGCTGGCCCCCATCTCTCTTATAGACTGAGACTGACAGTGAACATTCCCTAACTGACATTGAATGGTAATCATAAATTTATCCCTGGACTGGCCCTCATGTCTCTTATAGGCTGACGCCAGCAGTTAATATTCCCTAACTAACATTCCCCCCACATAACTTTTTAACAACCTCTTAACATCCCCCCTACATAACCTTTTAGCAACCTCCTAACTAATGTACTCCTCCTAACAAACATCCTCCCTAAATTAAGAAGTGCTGTGCATGTCACCCGGAGATGGAATTGGGTTGGGTTGTGTGGTTAGTTTTATAAAGGCCCTGGTGATCATAAGCCTAGTATATACATGTGAACCTATTTACCTATGTACAATGTTATACAACATAATGCTGAGAAAGCTCATGCAGCAGGGAGGCCACAATTGCTAGAAGAACATCTCCCAGCACAACAGGCAGTGGAGGATGAACAAGGCATGAAATGTGTGGAGGACCTAGCTGCAGGGGATGACCCTGCCAGAGAGAGAGAGATGAGCACAGTACATTGTGGCATTGATAAAAAAACAGTGGGTGGCACATAGTTTTAAGCCATAGTAAAGCATATACACTAGAGTAACGGCAATGCATGCAAACCCACAACCACTCAGTGCTTACCTCCGCACAGACTGGCCACACTGTGCATCAGACAGAGATAACCCAAGTAACAAAGTACAAAGGGCAGGGCATAGTTATTACCATTTACACAGGTGGGGGAGGGAACACAAGTGTGCAATGTCTTCCACAGGGAGATGTGTGATTGCTGTAGAAACTGAAAATAACATTGTGCAATGTAGGTCAGAGGTGGGAAAGGAATGGGCAGTTTAACAATGCTCTGGGAAGGGCCAGTGTGTGTGTGTGTGTGTGTGTGTGTGTGTTTTGAAGTGGGGATTGAAGTGCTTTGTGTGCTGATATGCTGGGATTGAGCTTTAGCAGATGTTGCAATACTATGGTTCTGTCTTAAGGACATGTCCAGGGCACCTATGGAAGATGTGTGGGTCCCCTGTGAATAGTAGTAACAAGGCCTTTGCTACTGGTAGGTGTGCTAAATCACTGTGACACTCTCTAACAGACCACCACACCCTCGACAATGCCATCTCCTGCCTGTACATACCTCCACACTTGATGTTGTGGATATGGGGGTTCTGTGTGACCATGACCTAGGTCTTCTGCAACCATAACCTGCATTAGAGCCAGGTGGATTGGCTATGTGATGCATGTCTGACACACGTCCTGGGAGGAGGGGGAGATCCTGCATTGCACCAGTATGAGATAGAACATGCCAAGAATGCTACACATAGGGGTCATCCAATCCCATTTATCATCACAAATACCTTGCAATACATGGGCCTTCTCTTCAAAGACCGAGGAGTTGCTAGAGTGTGCCTCTATAATGGCTTTGCAAATTCACTGGGTTACAGACATTAACACACCTAGTTCTGGAGAAGGGTGGTTCCCATGGCATCTATGGCACCAGTACACATACACCCACATGGACATCTTTGAAGGCTGCTCCACAGGGTAAGACACATATCTTAGACTATGTGTGCTGTTGACACCAACCTTTCCTCCATTTGGACTATGCGTATCTTGTGTGGTGTCCACAGGCACAGAGGCTATATCTACAGCCTGGCTAGGGGATCTGGTTTGCACACTGTCTGAATCTAACACTAGTACTATACTCCATGACCATGCCATCTGTTTACCACCATCACAGTTGGAGTCAGACTCATCCCTGACATCAAGCAGTAGAATATCTATGGCAGTGAAGCTGTTTAAGACATCAACTGTGAAGTCACCAAAGCCCAAGACCCTATAACCCATCATATTTACTTTACTTCCAGAGTAGAACTAATAAGCATATTGAATAGTGTCAGTTGTGAAAAAGAGAACCTTACCTTGTATAAGTACTTGTGTACCTTTTAGTCCTGATGTACATTGATAACAGGAATACACAAATTCACTGCCATCAACAGCACTATAAAGATCAGAGTAAAAGTGTCTTAGCATTATAATACCAATACATACCTGGTGCATCCCCAATGGACATTCTAGGGACATGCTGTAGCTCAGCTCCAATATGTAACACATCACCATGGGAAGGTGATGAGTCCAATTCCCCACACAGAGTGGAAAGAAAGTCCTCCATCTCTGTCAAAGGTGGTTTGATCAATGGCCCACCTCCTGTTGCCATACCCTCCTGTGTAAGGTGAGCAGCATGATTCTGTGTGTCATGGATCATGTTGGTTCTGGTCACTGGCAGCATTAATATCTAGCATAATACCCTGACAACCATGGCCACGGTAGGTCCAGTCAGCATTCTTCTTGCCAAATAACTGTCAGCCATGGAAGTGGAGGACCTGTAACAAGATTTCATTCTCTGCATGAGAGAACTTGCATTTTCATGTCATTTCTTTGCCGGGGATGATGCTGAATGTTGAAAAAAATGCGTTGTGGTAAGATGTCACTAAGGCATGCCTGTTAAATGATTCTACCTGCAGCCTGTCACTATCATGCTAACATTTACACATAAGATTTTAATAGACTTGCATACTCTACTCTACTATATGGCACATTCACAAGTAACCCCCTCCCACCAACACCCCTTCAAGCTGCCTTCTCACACCTATGTGATATCAGGCAGGTATCCTTCAGTCATATAAAAAAGTCTGTTTCTCCTTCTCACTTAATGAATCACAGCTATCCAGGCACAAACTGTCTGCCACTGTCGGCAGTAAAATGTCCAAAAATGACCAAATGCATCAAGCTATAAAGAACTTCCTTTATTCCAACAAATAACACAAGTACTGAGTACTTTCACAGAACATATCTGCTTCTTCAGGTAATAGCATCTGTACTTTTCAGCTAGCTATTTTTATACTTACTAATTAATACATCAATTAAATAATCATCTAGTTAAAATCATGAACTTTTAAAGGTGTATTTCTTTATAAGTTTCAAATATGCTTACTCATATAAACATAGACATAAAAACAGAAACAAAACACATTAAAATACTATTAAAATGTTTAGTATATTCACTTAATACAATTATGTAAGTAATTTAATTCAGGTTTAAGAGAAAATATTTCATTGAGACCTGGGGGGGGGGGTACATGCATTAAAGTGCAGTATCCCCTTATTTTCCTTTATTTCAGTATAGTTCTTGATGTCCCCACCTCTCTTTGTTAGAGAAACATTTTCTAAGATTAAAAATTTAAATACATGCTGCTCATTTGTGTTCAATATGTGTTTATACAGAGAGTTAGTAATAACATGTCTCCTTATTTCAGACATATAACTGCTTATACGCTGTTTAAACTTTTGTTTTTCCTATATAGAACGCTGTGCATAGCACACATCTTGCCATATAAATAATGTTGCTAGTGTTGCAATTTCCACAGGCTTTAATAAAATAAAAGTAGCAAGCATTATATAAGTAGCACCTTTGTACCCCCACAAAACCCAATTATTAAAGTTTGAAAAAACGGTTGAAAAGGATATATATACACTTTTCCATGAGAAACATAAAAAAATGCTTCCATAACCTGAATGAAGTGGAATATCGAGCTACAGACTCTTTACAACAGAATGACCAAATTATTATAAAGCCAGCTGACAAGGGAGGGGCGATAGTTGTACTTGATAAAGATTATTATGAAAATACAATGCTAGCTATGTTAAACACTAATGACTATGCATGTATAAAAAAACTGATGTCATATATATCCAACAGATAGTTGCTAATAAATTAGAGGAACTATATGAAAAGTTAATTATTTTAACTAGATGAATATTTAATTAATGTATTAATTAGTAAGTATAAAAATAGCTAGACGAAAAGTACAGATACTATCACCTGAAGAAGCAGATACTTTCTGTGAAAGTACTCAGTATATGTGTTATTTGTTGGAATAAAGGAAGTTCTTTTAGCTTGCTGCATTTGGTCATCATTTTTGGACATTTTACTGCATTGGATTGACCATCCAACTTGGTACTTGTTTTTACTTTTTTCATATACTGTCGGCAGTAAGACTAAACTGACTGCCAATAGGCACCATGGCCTGAAATGCAGTGTATATTAACCTATAGCTGTGTTATTTTCCCTGTCTGCTCAGCAATCATCCTAATAGAGAACCATGCAATGTGTAATGTTGAAAAACACATCCAGGTCACAGTCCTACTAGTATGTGTTCAGCATTCAATGTACACTTGCCAGCAGAGCCCCCTAACTCTGAAACATTGACAAGGTATTCTTACATACAGTTTTGTGTTTTGTTGCAAACCCCAGCAATGCATTGCCATGACACCCTTTAAATTTCATAGAATTCCTATGAGGTGTGCCTAGATTTACCACTTACATTTCTTGTAGAATATCTTCCTTGCATTCCCAGAGTAATTCTTCTTTTTAGAGTATCTATCAACCCACTGAGAATGTATCTCTCACGCTAAATGCAAAAGGAATACTTCATTGTAATAGTACAGCAAAAAAAGCAATATTAGAAAAATGTAAACTCTACCTTACGAAGTTAGTACTACAGCTTTTCTCCTTCTCAATCTACTTTACAGAGGTGTAGGTGGTTTCCAGTCAGTGTGCTGTGCCTCCTTCTTTAGCAGGATGAGCCTGTATGCTGCTGCCAGTTTTTATATTGCATAGAGTTAGCACCCTGTGTGTAAGGAGTATATAAATGAGGGCTCAGTTTATCAATGTTTGTAAGTAGAAATGTATGCTCTCTATGCATTATGGATGGATGTAGAGTCTTGTATAGAAGCCTTTGTGGTGTTGCGCGCCCACATGAGCATCCATCGAGCACATTGAGCATAAGTGACCATAGAGCACATTGAGCATAAGTGAGTGAGTTAATATTAGAAAGAAAGTCATTGCCTTTCATGTTCTATGCCTGCAGTCAATGGAGACACTAAAGAATAATGCCCATTGAACTGTTTACCAGCATGCTAATGCAGTACATTCAGTCACGTTTACAACAGTTATAATGGTACATGCCATGGCATAACCTGCCCCAGATCATATTACTGGAATACCTAACATTGTGTGATAGTTCACAAACATGAAACAGGCATTACATTGATATGCCAGTCATAATTCTATGGTATGACACCTGTTGTGTGGACTTGATTTCCAGTGGCACTCTTTCTGGCAGGCACCCTGGTGGTCCAATATGGAATCAAAAACCTTCCTTTGTTTGCTACAAAGAGACTACTAAGAGCACCTGCATAGGGACTTGTATGTGGGTCCCTAATATAATTTGGACAGGGTGCAAGCTGGCTTGTATTAGGGTCCTTGGTATAAGATGGATGCCTGGTACAGTTTTGTCAGAGCGGGGTTACTGATGCCACTGACAAACCTTGCTCTGGTGAGCAGTGCAGACACCATTATAGTGACCTGCGTAGGCTCCATCCAAACCTTCTTAGCCAAAGAGAGGAACAGGTCATAGAGGGGGCAACTGAGCTGTATTCTAAGTAGACGATATGCAATGGAGTAAAGCTGAAGGTTTTTGAGACGGTCTGCATAGGGCATCTGTTTGAGGCCAGTAATCCACTTTGTGAGGTATTGTTGCAGCCTTTCCAGTTGCTGTAGATATCTTGTGAGGTACATACCAAAGGGGCGTTGTACTCTATAATGGGTCTAATGAGTGATGAGTAGAAGGGAACAATGACCTCTTTCTTCCTGGATGAGAAACCTTTTGTGATGTGTGCCACTTAGAAAGATTTCCTGACTACTGTGGCGATGTGATTATCAAAGGAGAGGCTACTGTCCACCTGTGTCCCAAGGTCTCATCACACTTTCGGTGTTAAGTAGACTACCGCCTATGTGGTAGTTCATGGGTGCAGAGTTTTTAAAAAAGGGGATGACAATGCACTTTTTGGCATTGAGCTTGAGGCCATGGCTTTGACACCAGGCATCTGTCTCAGTGAGGGCTTTTTGTAGGATGTCCACATCATTAGGAGTTTTGATTATGGCTCCTAGTTTGCAGTCATCTATGAACTTCATTAGCCAAAGACCTTCTTTGTTAGCATGTACTTCAGAGAAGTGGATAACAAACAGGAGAGGATCCAGGACTGAATTCTGTGGTACTTCACTTGTCACTGGTCTGAAGTCAGATTTGGAGTCTGCTACTTTCACAGTGTGGGTTCTGTCAGTGAGCCAGTTGGCAACCTATCTTGTGACATAGGGATTTATACCTAGTTTAGTTAATCTATAATTCCAGAGTGGGGGATGGTGTTGAAAGCCTTGACGAGATCTAGATAGGCTGTGTAAACCACCTTACCCTCGTCTACAGCTTTGGTGACTGCTTCAAAGTCTATCAGGTTTAGGAGACATGATCTGCCTTTTACAAACCCGAACTGGGTGGGGTCCAGAGTTTGGAGATTACCAATGTCTTTGTTTATAAGTTCCATGATGATACATTCCAGGGCCTTGCAGACCAGGCTCGTCAGGTTAATGGGCAGGTAGTTCCCGGGGTCAGTGGTGGCTCCCCGTATGAGGAGTGGGATAACCATCGCTGTGCACCATTCAGTGGCCACAAAGCCTGATGTGAGGCTATGACTGAACATGGTACTTAGGTGGGGTGCCAATTCGTTCTGAACTTCATGTAGAACACAGCCTGGGATGTTGTCAGGTCCCATGGATGCTGTATTCTTGGCTTTGGAGAGTGTGGTTTTACCTGTGCAGCCATGATTACAGGAACTTTACCTTCTTCCAGTATAGAGATGGGCCCTTTAGGGGGTGGGGGTGGGGTAAAGTTAGCACTGAACCTGTCTGCCAGGATGTTGGCAATATGAGTTGGTTCCGTATATTTAGTGCCATTGTGCTGTAACTCAGAGCAGATCTGAGTGCTGCCATTGAGATTATTGGCATAGCTACAGAATGCTTTGTAGTTGTCTTTAGAATCAGTGGTGATTTTGTTTTCGTAACTAACTTTGGAGGATTTTATGAGGGATCTCATCTTCTTACTGAGGCTGACTAGGGAGTTCCTCCAATCATGGGATTTTACTGTTTTTTGCAAAAGTTTCTTTCTTCTGTTGTAGAGTTTGTTTATGGCAGGGGACCACCAGATTGGCTTCCTTCTTTTGGAGGATAGCATCTTGGTTCTGTTAGGGATAACACAATCCATGCACTTGTGTAAGTGCTTATAAAGTGCATTTGTGTAGGATTCAGCAGTCGTACCTCTCTTGTACATCTGCATGGGTGTCGTGAAGTTTGCCTCTTCTGTCTTAAGAAGTGTGAAGTTGGCGGTGGAGAAATTTTTTACGGTGATTTCCCTAATGGGGGTGGGTGGGTGCAGGATGTGGATGTTTAGGGTGATTAGCTTGTCATCGGATCTGACCAACAAGAAATTGACCTTTGGTGTGAAACACCGCTCACCAATGTTGGTAATGACCAGGTCTAGGATATTGCCGCCCCTGGTGGGGGTGTGGATAAGTTGATCCAAGGCATTGGAATTTTTGAATTTCAGAAAATGTTGAGCAAAAGAGTTGGTACATGAGTAGTTTTCCCAGTTAATGGTGGGGTAGTTGAAATTGCCCATTATTAGGGTGTTGGGTTGTACCTTAATATTTTCCAGTGTATCAAAAAATGAGGAGTGGGAATCCTGGGATATGGTGGGGGATCTGCAAGCTACAATTTGGATTGCGGACTTGCCCAGAGTTAGTTGCACTATCATGTTTATATGCAAAGCATAATGCATTTCACATCATGGATCCCTATTTCTCCCCTCCTTCTATGTTGCTGTCTTTTCTTTTTCATTTATTTTGATCTGTTTGTTGTGGTATTTCTCTCCTTTTATTTTGCAGTTCTGTACTACAGCTGCCACAGCCCCCACAGAGAGACACCACTAATTACACATGACCCTGTGCCAGCTAGGGCCACCTCCCCATTTCCGTTTGTACCACAGCTGCCACAGCCCCCACAGAGAGACACCACCAGTTACACATTGATTTCTGGGGTGCCCCATACCTGGAAAATCCAAATGCAAACATTCACAAGCTAGTCCACTATTACTGTACTTCTGATGGGATTAGTGAAAGACCACAGTCAGGCATTCATCAATTGCTACCCAGGAGCAGGAATGCATTCCTCCTCATTGGTTGAGTACCACATCAGAGCCTGTCTGACTTTACCACTAGGGGTTATGATCTTAGCTCCTCCTTCCAAGCTGGAGGAACAAGCAGCATTGACATCTTCTCATTTCCAGGTGCTCCTCTTACCTTGTCCTATTAAGGTTCCCAGATGGGTTAATCAGCTTGCCAGTAAAGGACCCTTTGCCAGAATCTGCAATGAGGTCAGCAGCTGAAACAGAAACCCCTTGTTCTTATTTGTGGGAATTGTGCCTTAATGTACAGCATAATGATAAGGAAAAGACACCAAGAGGGGGCTCTGTGATAGGTTGTTGACTTTGCAAATGACTGACACCTCGACAACACACACAGGAGCTTCCACATGTAGAGTGAAACAATAGGACTGTAAAGGCATAAGCTGTCATTGGCCACATGAGACAAAACAAGGTTCAAGCCTTCATTCCCGTCTACTTCTCATTCAGGAAAGTGAAGTAATGACCTCTTGGCCTTCTTTTTAGATAGAATGGAGTAGCATAGGAATCTGCTTTACTTTGTCTTGATGAAGGCAGTTCTCTGCAAGGGAATTAGTGAAATTCTCCTAGCTTATGGCATATCTTAGAGATAGCAACCATAGCAGGACCCAAAATAAAGACCTTGCAGAGAGGGTTTATTTTTTTTGCAGAAATCATCAGGATCTAGTGATCCAATTAAAGAAATACCAGAAAACCCCTGCTTCTGCAGTGATCTGCTGTGTCTGCCAAAACACTGATGAAGACACGAGGACAGATGACTGGTCAAAGGTCCTTTAGTGGAAGTGGCAATGACCTAAGAAGAAACAAAGAAACTTCCTGTGAAGTTGCCAGATACTGATGCACCAACAAATGTGTACCATGTCCAGCAGTAATGTATAGACCTTCCCACCCCACACCTACGCAGCAGCATCTGCAAGACTACTTGGGCAGTCACTAACTGGAAATTGTCATACTGAATTTGGTCACTGATGTTGCTGAGATCTAAGACCAGAAGGAATCCCCACCACAACTACTTTATTCAGGTCAAGGACTAAGTAGGAACAAAACTCCTCCTCCTTGCAAAGGAAGAACAGGCTTTGTAGCCCATTTAAAGGGTAGAAACTATGACTTCTCTAGAAGTTCCACACAGGCCATCAGATCCATGAGTAGAATTCTTGATAGTGGACCCAGGAGATCTCTGTGACACAATCTTCAATCAGCATATCTGCAACTCACATGTCCTTTTTAATGTTTCTCCAAGCAGGGCCAAACATGGAGGACTAACCACTCATGGGAAGCTCTGGTTGTTCTTTATAACTGCAGAAGAGCAGTCTGTGAAGCTTGGCTTCTGAGAAATGTAGAAGAGAGATCCTGTAGAGGGCAGCACTGCCTAAAGCTTTAGTCTTTTCTGTTTGTCAGATCTGTTTGTTTTAGTGGATAAGGCTGGCCTAGATAAACAGAAAACAGCAGCTGGAAGAAGCTGTTGCCCACACCTTTACCAATTAACAAGGCTGTTCTTATTATTTGAAGGTATCAGTCATCTCTTGGAGAACCTTCACCAAAAACAAAACAAAACAAAAATTTATTACTCTGGAAGGGGGTATCCATAACAGCCTGACAGAGTTTGTTCTGAAAAGACAACAGCCCTGACCATAAAACCTGAATACATGCCTGAAACTGCTTTCTTGGCCACAGCATTAGCATAATCAACAGTACACAGGAATAAATGGAAGCCATAGTTAGACCCCAGAGACTCCGTGACCTCACAGAGGGTGGGACACCGGAGAGCTCTGATAGCTTTTCCAACACATGATCCACAATGAAGGACTGAAACTGCATTATAAACAATGCATAATTTACAATTCTCAGGCCTAAAGTGTCATAGTCACTCATTCGTTGTCTGCTTTGAGCAAAGAAAGGTGGTACAGTTTTTGTTCTTAATGCCAGATCCAAGAGATAACACAGAACTCTGCCTTAGGATGCTTGTAAAGCATGATATCCCGTTCTACCAGAGACTTACAGAATACAGTTGCTGTTTTAGGAGTAGAAAGGCTAGTATCAAGCTGTCACCAGGCTGCAAAACTGCCATTTCTCTGGACAGGCCCAAATGGGGTGAGAGAAATAACCCAGAGCTTCTTAACCTTCTTCTCTCGATATTTTTGGGAAAAGGATGAGGAACCACAGGCCAGTCCCAGGAAGTCAGCTGAGGGAACTGGGGAGAGATGAAGGAAAGCCTACTTCAGAAACAATGATGTTAGCCTTCTCTAATTTCCCCCTCTCTCATTTGACAAAGAGGGGAAGGAAGACATTCTTTGTATGTCAGACCCCTTATTGGTAGGTACTGCTCTTGGGTTCCTGTCAAGTCATCAATCATAGTTTTGGCAAAGACAAATGAACTGAGAGCTGTTTGCCAAAAAGTACAGTTGTGTACACTTACCATAAATGTAGATGTTCATAGGTTAGTACTAGACTAACTACCCTTGCGAGCCAATGTAAGCCTAGCCAATTATCCCTTGTGAGACTCAAACCCTGAACCTTGTTTGTAAGGCAAACACCTTAACCATTAGGCCACCCCATGTTCAAGTGTATTCACTGTTGCAGTCATCACATTTGGGTTATCCCTGCCAGGGTAGCCCTCGGCCGGCCCAAATACCAGAGGCTTAGTATTTCTCCATCAGCTGCTGTCGCTTCAGGACTGATGTCAGGTCGTCAGTAGTATAAAGTAAGGCAGCCAACACCATTACATCAGTTTTTCTTGCCCTAACCTGTCAGGAGCCCCCAAAGTAGGAGGCCAGGTTCTGGTGGAAGAACTCCACCAGTGGAAAATAAACACCAATATGTCCCTTGTAAGGAAAGAAAGAGAATAAAGGGGGATGGAGGGAGGGTAACCTGGACTGCAACAGTGAATACACTCGCAGCCGTCACATTTGGGTAGATTCCCAAAGCTAAGGAAATGGGTGGAGGCAGTCAAGGAAAAGTACAGTTGTGTACACTTACCATAAATGTAGATGTTTGAGTCTATTCACTGTTGCAATCACACACGGGTTATCTGCCTGCAGGTAGCCCTCATTCGGCCCGAATACCAGAGACGTAGTATTTCTGTGTCAGTTGCTGTCACTCCAGAACTGTCAGGGTGTCAGGAGTATAAAAACAGGCAGCCGATGCTATTACATCAGTTTTTCTTGCCCCAAATGCCAGGAGCCCCCCAAAAGGGAGCTAAGTTATGGTGGGGAAATTGCCACCAGTAAAAAGTAAATACCAATACCAATACCCCTGTAATGGGTGAGCAATATACACAGAGAGGAGAGAGAGAAGGGGGCTGGAGGGATTGAAACCAGGACTGCAGAACAGTGAATATACTCGAACATCTACATTTATGATGTGTACACAACTGTACTATGTTCATGTTTCACTGTTGCAGTCATCACACTTGGGTTGATTCCCAAAGCTGAAGAAAGGGAGGAGGCAGTCAGGAAGAGTTTGGGCTGGCTAGTATGCTCTGCAGGACTGCTGTTGCAAAACCCGTCCTGGATTTGGAAAATATATGCAGGTGATAATGCTTAATGAATGTGTGTACAGAATTCCAGGTAGCAGCTTCCAGAATGTCCCTGGTAGGGATTCCCCTGAGCAATGTTGTGGAGGTAGAAGCCCTAGTGGAATGTGTTCTGACCCCCTGAGGGGTTGGTTTCCCATGGTGTTTGTAGCAGAAATGGTTACAGTGTGCTATCCATCTTAAAATTGTCTGTTTTGAAATGGCCTTGCCCTCTGCCCCTGGTGCAAAACTGAGTAGTAACTGGTCAGATTTCCTGAAGGGCTTAGTCCTATCTGGGTAGAATCTGAGCTGTCTGTGCACATCCAAAGAATGCAGGATCTTTTTCCCTTTATTTTGAGGATTAAGGAAGAATGTTAGCAAATGGATAGATTGGTTGAGAGCCACACTGGACACCACTTTAGACATAAAGGAAGGGTTAGTCCTGAGGGAGATCCTGTCAGCATGAAAAATAATGAAGGGTTCCACAGGCATAAGTGCTTGTAGCTCAGGCACTCTTCTAGCTGAAGTGATGGCCAGAAGCAAGGCTGTTTTCCAAGAGAGGAATCTTAACTCTGCTGATGCTGCAGGCTCAAAGAAGGGTAGTGTGAACTTTTTCAGTACAAAATTAAGGTCCCAAGCAGGGGTGGGTGCTCTCCTTGATGGCCTTAAGTTGTTTGCCCCTCTCAGGAACTGTTTGATGAGAGGGTGGGAGAAGAGAGGTTGCTCAGTGTTGGAATAAGCCGAGATGGCAGAGACATGAATCTTAATGGAGAAGGATAGACCTCTGTGGAGTAGATCTGCTAGGTAATCCAGGATTAGAGGTAGGGAGGGCAGTGCTGTGTCCTCTCCTTTAAATTGAATCCAGCAGAAATACCTTTTCCACTTATCGGCATAGGATTTCCTTGTACTGGGTCTTCTGGCTTAAAGAATGACATCCAGCACCTGCTTGCTTAGGCTGGTCACTGGGGGAGAATTTAAGGAATAAGCCAGGCTGCAAGATTCAGGGTTTGCAGTTGTGGATGCAAGATCTGTCCCCCCCTGCTGAGTGAGGAGGGTTGGGCTCTGGGGTAGGTGCCAGGGCGGCACTGGTGACAGGCTGCACAGTAGTGGGTACCAGTACTGGCGTGACCAGTCTGGGGCAATCAGGATTGTCCTGTCTTATTTTGGACAATATTCTTGAAAGAAGGGGTAGAGAGGGAAATGCATAGATCGAGAGGTTTAGCCACTGGAAGGAAAGGGCATCCACTTTCCAGGTCCTCCTGTAAGATGTCCTGGTGCAAAATTTGCTGAGCTGGTGATTGTAGGGGGAGGCAAAAAGATCCACCTCTGGGGTCCCCATTCCTGGATCAGAAGGCTGAAGGTGCTGGTCTCTAATTGCCACTCATGTGGGTCCAGGAGATTTCTGCTTGTCATCTGCCAGTGAGGTTAGTTTGCCTGGCAGGAATTGAGCTTGCAGATGGACCTTTATGTCTAGGGCTGTGCTCCACAGGGCTATGGCCAGCCTGCAGAGTGGGTAAGAGTGGGTTCCCCCCTGCTTGTTGATGTACCACACAACTGTGGTGGTGTCTGTTTTTATTAGCAGGGTGCCTGGTGAGAGTAGGGATCTGAAAGCTGTTAGAGTGTGCTGCAGCTTGCATCTCTTTTTGGTTGATGTGCAGATGAATTTGGTTTGGGCTCCAGTGTCCCTGAATGCACCTGCTGTCCAGATGTGCCCCCCCCCAGGCATAGTCTGATGCATCTGTGGTTAGGGTCTGGGCGGCGTGTGGTTGTGTAAACAAAAGTCCCTTGTTGTGATTGCATGCTGCTGCCCACCAAAGAAACTCTGTCCTTAGACAAGGTATGATAGGTATGACGGTTTCCAGGTCCTGAGAATGTTGGCACCAAAGACATTTTAAGTACCATTGAAGTTTCCTCATATGCAGTCTGGCATATGGAATTAGTAGGATGCAAGAGGCCATGAACCCTAGGGCCTGCAGGATTTTCCTTGCAGACAGCTGGGTTCTGGTGGCCATTTGAGTGAAATAGTTTGTCAGATAGGCTTGCTTTTCTGGAGTAAGGAATGTCATCTGGGATGCTGTGTCCAAGCTTGCTCCCAGGAATACAATCTTTTGACTGAGGACTAGTTTTGATTTCTTTTCGTTGATGGTGTACCCCAGGGAGGTTAGAAGGTTGTTTACAAATGTCAGGTGCTGCAACAGCATTTCCTGACTGCCTGCCTGAATCAGGCAGTCATCCAAGTACGGGTAAATTTGAATTTTTTTTCTGTTTGCAGTAAGCAATGGCTGGAGCCAGGCATTTTTGTGAATACTCTGGGAGCAGAGGATAAGCCAAAGGGAAGTGCACAGAACTGATAATGCATAAAGCTTGCCCTGAAGCTTAGGCATTTCCTGCATGAGTCCCTGATAGGGATGTGCAGATAGACTTCTTTTAGGTCTAGGGTGGCTAACCAGGCATCTTTGGCCAACATAGTTAGCAGCTGCTGAAGGGTGAGCACTTTGAATTTTTGTACCACCAGGAAGGTGTTTAGAATGAAAAGGTCTAGGATTGGGCACCAAGTGCCCTCTTTTCTGGGTACCAGGAAAAGTCTGGAATAGACTATTCTCTACTGGAATATGTTGAATTGCTCTTATGGAGAGCAGGGATTGAACTTGGTATGTGCCACTGCCTACTGGTTTGGAGGAAGATCTGGGAACCCTTTTGGGGTTGGCAGTGAGTGGAAGTAAAATTTGTACCCCTGGGATACAATGTTGAAGACCCATCAGTCTTTGGTGATGGAAGTCCAGTTTTTTGCATGATGGGTAAGTTTTCCTCCTTGGGGCATGAGCAGCTGGGTAGAGGTGAGGTGTGGAATTAAGAAGTCATTGTGAATTCTTTCCATAAGGGGGTGGCTTAGCACTCCCTGTTTTTGAAGTGGAGGCACTCCGTTGCTTAGATCTCTGCATACCCTGAGACTGTAGTCTGGGTGGTCCGTTTCCCCTGGGTCTAGTTTGAGATGGCCTTGAGGTGGCTGGAAAGGACCAATGCTTCGAGGGGCAATGCCTACTGAATCTAGGAAGCTGTACTTGCAAGACATCTTTGAATGTCTGCATAGAGTTAGCTTTTTTATTCCATCTTTTTAAGAACCTCTTCTGCTTTGGTGCCAAACAGATTGTCCTTCTTCAAAGGAGCATCTAGTAATTTTGATTTGACACTGTCTGGCAAGGTCTGCTCCCTAAGCCAAGCATGCCTTTTCAGTACAGAACCAGTGACTGCTGCCCTGCAAGATGCTTCTAGGGTGTCAAAGCCACATTGCAAAGTATGCTTGCTGACTTGGCTTGCAGAATGCATAAGGTCTTGTAATTCTTTATTTTCTACACAGTCTGTAAAGGTATCTAATTTTTGCTTAATAAGTTCCATAATGTGTTGTTGGTACTTCAGCATGTGAAACTGGCAATTCAAAGCCCTAATGGAGAGGGTTGCAGAAGTATACTTTCGTACCCCATCTGTCTAAAGCTCTGGAATCCCTGTCCAAAGGGTGGGATTCTTAGCTGTAGTTGCTTTGATACCTTTAGGCCCCTGGGAGATGACCTCTGGGTCGGTAGTAGGATTTTTGTAAAAGGAATTTGTGAGAGTCAGGAACTCTGTAGTACCTGTCTGGTTTCCTAGGAGCAGGGGGTAAAGTATCAGGAGTTATACTGGATTCCATAAAGACATCATCCACAACATCCAGGACTGGGGGGTGTTGCTAAAGGCCTATGTTGTGGCAAATCTAGAAATTCTCTGTGCCTCTTTTTGGACTGAGTATAGTCTTGGCATTCCTAGTGGAAATGCTCTCTTAAAGTATGTAAGGTTTCACCAAAAGAAAAATCCTCTGGAGGAGAAGCAGAAGGAATGGATTCCTCTGCATCTGAATCCTCATAAGCAGATAAAGGCATGTCTTCATAATCAGATACCTCAAGTCGTTGGACTCTTGGTCTGTTAAAGCTGCTGGGGACAGGTCTCTTTTTCTCTTAGCAGGGGAAGGCTGGCTTCCCCTAATCAGCATAATGTCTTCTGCCATTTTAAGCATTTGATGTTGTGGCAAGGAAGCAGGTGCTTGAATTTGGGTTGTCGGTTTTTTAGGCGTAGCTCATACTCTTGGCCTTAGAAACTCAGTAGTTTTAGACAGAACTGAAGACATGAAAGAAGTCATCAGTTTGTGTTGAAAATTGATAGTGCGAAGAACTTCCTCAGAAGCCGGTGCCTGCTCAGTGGCTCCAGACCCATCCAAGTTAGAGACATCTGCAGGTTCCATAGTCGAAGAAGAGTCTTGCGGCATACCAGACTCTGAATGGGTCTCAGTAGAGGCCTGTGAATCCACTGAAGTGGGCATCAGGGGCTGCGAACGTGCCTCACTGAGTGCCGGCAAACTGGTGACTAGCTTAATGGAAACATTGTCGGCAGTTTTGGACCTTTGCCGTCTGTCTCTATCTTTATCATTATTTTTTTTGGAAGATCGGTAGACAGATGGCTTACTGAAGCCATTTCAGAATACGGAGATAGAGAATGAAAGTATTTAGTGACAATAAAGGCCTGATGATGAATTGTTTGGGCATTGAACAAGGCACAAAACTGACAGCGAGGTACGTCATGGTCTGGGCCTACACAGGTGATACAGTAAGAATGGAAATCTCTGTGTGGTATGCTTTCTACAGGCAAGACTGATGTAATGACCCAACACTCTAGTCATAGGTGACTCTATAGTCAGGCACACTGATGTTCCACTCACCAGGCTAAACAAGGAGAAAGTTACTGTCAGTTGCCTGTCGGGTGCCAGGATCTGCCACATGACGCATGCACTCTTGTCACTCCACAAGAAGTACAAATATGACTCTGTCATTGTCCATGTTGGTGTGAATGACCTGAGATGTACCTCCCTGGACTACATGAAAAGGGACATGAGGAGCTGTCCGATCTTGTAGCCCAGGCAAGTATGACCCTAGCCCTGAGTAGCATCCTGCCATCACCCAGAATGATACCACAGTACAAGGACAAAAGGATTGACTTCAACAATTGGCTAAGCTTCTGGTATCATTCTAAGAGGATCCAGTATCTGTCTGCCTGGGTTGACATAATCGACAAACTACAATGCTATGCCAGACATGGCCTGCACCTGTCGCCCCTGGGAATCCGGATACTGGCTAAGGGTCTAGCCACCCCTATAGTGCCTGTTTAGACAAGGTTCAAATGACAAATTGACCACCATAACAGGTACAAGCAAGCAAAATCTGAGGGTATTGCTACTCAATGCTAGAAGTCTAAACCTCAAAATGCACTCCTCGAGGCACTCCTTAAAATGGAGAACATTGACATCTGTGCAGTGACAGAAACCTGGTTCAAGCCTCCAGGGAGTACCCCTGCATTACCAGGCTATAATTCATACCACACCTTTTGGCCATGTAACCTGGACCAGAACACCAAAGGCGGAGTTGTGTCCATATTCATTAAGGATATCCACACCTCCAGGCTAGTTGCTCAGCATAATGCATCAGAGATTATCCAAGTGCATCTAACTCTGGGCAAAACTGCAATCCAAATTGTAGCTTGCCACAGATCCCCCACCATGCCCCAGGATTCCCACTCCTCTTTTCTTGAAATATTGGAAAATATCAGGGTTCAACCAAGCACCCTAATAATGGGCGATTTCAACTACCCCACCATTAAATGAAAAAACAACTCATGTAACAACTCCTTTGCTCAACGCTTTCTGGAATTCATAAATTCCAATGCCCAGGATCAACTTATCCACACCCCCACCAGGGGCAGCAATATCCTTGACCTGGTCATTACCAACATGGGCAACCAGCGCTCCACACCAGAGGTCAATTCCTCGTTGGTCAGATCCAACCACAACCTAATCACCATAAACAGCCACATCCCTCCCCCACCCCCCATTAGGGAAACCACCATAAAAAATTTCTCCAAAGCTAGCCTCACCCTTCTTAAGACAGAAGTGGCAAACTTCACGACACCCATGCTGATGGACAATAGAGATATGACTGCTGAATCCTACACAAATGCACTTTATAAGCACTTACACATGTGCATGGATCATGCAATCTCTAACAGAACCAAGAAGCTATCCTCCAAAAAAAGGAAGCCAATCTGGTGGTCGCCTGTCCTAAACAAAGTCTACAACAGAAGAAACTGTTGCAAAAAAGAGTAAAATCCCATAATTGGAGGAACTCCCTGGTCAGCCTCAGTAAGAAGCTGAGATCCCTCATAAAATCCTTCATAGCTAGTTACGAAAACAAAATCACCACTGACTCTAAAGACAACCACAAGGCATTCTATAGCTATGTCAAGAATTTCAATGGCAACACTCAGATCTGCTCTGAGTTACAGCACAATGGCACTAAATATACAGAACCAAGTGATATTGCCAACATCCTGGCAGATAGGTTCAGTGCTAACTTTACCCCCCTCTCATCCCCTAAAGGGCCCATCTCTATACCGGAAGAAATCAAAGTTCCTGTAATCACGGCTGCACATGTAAAAAAAAAACACTCTCCAAAGCCAAGAGCACAGCATCCATGGGACCTGACAACATCCCAGGCTGCGTTCTACATGAACTACAGAACAAACTGGCACCCCACCTAAGTACCATGTTCAGTCATAGCCTCACTTCAGGCTATGTGCCCACTGAATGGTGCACAGTGACAGTTATCCCACTCCACAAAGGGGGAGCCACCTGGAAATAACCTCCCCATTACCCTGACGAGCATGGTCTGCAAGACTATAGAACGTATCATCATGGAACTTATAAACAATGACATTGGTAATCTCCAAACTCTGGACCCCACCCAGTTCAGGTTTATAAAAGACAGATCATGTCTCCTAAACCTGATAGACTTCTTTGATGAGGGTAAGGTGGTTCACACAGCCTATCTAGATCTCGCCAAGGCTTTCGACACTATCCCCCACTCTGGAATTATAGATAAACTCACTAAACTAGGTATAAATCCCTATGTCACAAGACGGGTTGCCAACTAGCTCACTGACAGAACCCACACTGTGAAATTAGTAGACTCCAAATCCAACTTCAGACCAGTGACAAGTGGAGTACCACAGGGTTCAGTCCTGGTTCCTCTCCTGTTTGGTATCTACTTCTCTGAAGTACAGGCTAACACAGAAGGTCTTTAACTAATGACGTTCGCAGATGACTGCATACTAGGAGCCATAATCAAAACTCCAAAAGATGTGGACATCCTACAAAAGGGCCTCGCTGAGACAGATGCCTGGTGTCAAAGCCATGGCCCCAAGCTCAATGCCAAAAAAATGCATTGTCATCCTTTTTGATAAAAACTCTGTATCCATGAACTACCACATAGGTGGTAATCTACTTAACACCGAACATGTGATGAGACCTTGGGACACAGGTGGACAGTAGTCTCTCCTTTGATAATCACATTCGCCACTGTAGTCAGGAAATCCTTCTACGTGGCACACCTCATCACAAAAAGTTTCTCATCCAGGAAAAAAAGAGGTCATTGTTCCCCTCTACTCATCACTCATTAGACCCATTATAGAGTACAACACCTTTTTTGGTATGTACCTCACAAGACATCTACAACAACTGGAAAGGCCGCAGAAATACCCCACAAAGAGGATTACTGGCCTCAAACAGATGCCCTACACAGACCGTCTCAAAAAACTGCAGATTTACTCCGTCGCATTTCGCCTTCTCAGAGGCGATCTCTGCCTACCATACAAAGCTATGTCAAATCCAGAGCTTTTGGACATGCTCCACTTAAAGAAATCCCAATCCCTCCGAGCTACATGCTCTAGGGACCTAAACCCTGTCACCACAATAAACAGAACATGCTGGAGGGATAGATTCCTGTCCCAGAGATTTCCCATACAATGGAACAAACTACCTATCTATATCAAGCAGAGCTCCTCATTAGCACTCTTCAAGAAAAATCTTGATGATTGGATGGGAGATAGGAAATTCATCCCAGGGATCACTTCTGTGGCTCTGCTCAACAGTGGCACAGGAAAATAATTTTCTTGGGTGGAGAAAGCCAGGGTACCTTTTGGCTAGGCTTATATAGGCCCTAGGGCCAATACTTAGTATCTACCTATGAACCTATGATAATTGTTAACTTTTTCTGACATCGGTTAGAGCAAGAAAAAAGGATCCCCAATGGGGTACTTAGCTTTAGAAGACTTAAGGATGATTCAATTCGGAAATTAAAATTCAGGTAGCGGCCGACCGGCACTCGTGAGAACTGCTTCTGCTTTGGGCTCCTCGGCAAGAAAGACTGATGTAATGGCATTGGCTGCCTGTTTTTATACCCCTGATGATCTGATGTCAGGCCTGGAGTGACAGCAACCGACACAGAAATACTAAGTCTCTGGTATTCGGGCCGACTGAGGGCTACCTGCAGGCAGATAACCCAAGTGTGATGACTGCAATAGTGAAACACGAAGAACATCTAGGGGATGGCTAGGATGCCCTGCAAGACTGCACATGAAAACCCTGCCCTGGATTTGGAGAAGACAGGCAGGTGGTACTGCTTGGTAAAAGTGTGAAAAGATGTCCAGGTGGCAGCCTCAAGGATGTCCCTGGTGAGGACTCCTCTTAGGAAAGCTGCAGAAGCGGAGGCTGCCCTGGTGGAGTGTGTCCTGACCCTCTGGGGGGAGGCTTTCCATGCTGTTTGTAGCAGAAATGGATATGGTGTGCTATCCATTTGGAAATGGTTTGTTTGGAGATAGCTTTACCTTCTGCCCCTGTAGCAAAGCTAACCAGCAATTGATCAGACTTTCTGAAGGATTTAGTCCTGTCCAGACAGAATCTGAGCTGTCTGTGCACATCTAGAGAGTGAAGAATCCTTTCCCCCTTGTTCTGAGGATTAGGAAAGAAGGTGGGCAGATAAATAGATTGGTTGAGAGCCACACTGAATACCACCTTGGGCATGAAGGATGGGTTAGGTCTGAGGGATACCCTGTCTGTATGGAAGATGATGAAAGATTCCACAGCCATGTGTGCTTGCAGCTTAGAGACTCTTCTGGCTGAGGTGATAGCCAGAAGGAAAGCTGTCTTCCAGGAGAGAAAGTTTATCTCTGCTGAAGAAGCTGGTTCGAAAGGGGGGCAGGGTGAGCTTTTCCAAGACAAAGTTAAGGTCCCAAGCTGGTGTTGGTGCCCTTCTAGGGAGCCTGAAGTTGCTACCCCCTCTGAGGAACCGTTTGATCAAAGGGTGTGAGAAAAGGGGCTGCTCAGTGGGAAAATGAGCAGAAATAGCAGAGGCATGAATTTTTATAGAGGAGAAAGAATGACCACTGTGTAGTAGGTCAGCTAAGTAATCCAGGATGAGGGGGATGGTGGGCTGTGCCGTATTGGCTCCCTTGGCCTGGATCCAGGTGCAGAACCTTTTCGATTTATCTGCATAAGACTTTCTGGTGCTAGGATGTCTGGCCTCAGGGATAACATCCAGAACCTGTTTACTTAGAATGGCAGATTGGTTCGGGGTTAGGGTATAAGCCAAGCTGCTAAACTGAGTGTCTGCAATTTGGGATGCATGAATTCCCCTTCCCTCTGGGGCAGGAGGTTTGGAATCTGAGGAAGATGCCATGGAGGCAGCAGGGATAGGCTGTGCAGCAAGGGGTACCAGTGTTGTTGGACCCAGTCTGGAGCTATAAGAATGGTCCCTGTTTTTTTCTCCCTTATTTTGAGCAGTACCCTGGGATGAGAGGTAGGGGAGGAAAGGCACAGACCGATAGATTGACCCAGGGGAAGGACAGGACATCCACTTTCCAAGCCATGCAGTGATGCTCCCTGGTGCAGAATTTTCTGAGCTGATGGTTGGTGTGGGAGGCAAAGAGGTCGACATTCTGGGTTTCCCATTTCTGAGTTATTAGGATGAAGGAACTTCTGTTGAGTTGCCACTCATGTGGGTGCAGAAGGTTTCTGCTTAATTGGTCTGCCAGAAAGTTGAGAGAGCCTGGTAGGAATTGTGCTAACAGGTGTAGTTGCATAGAAGAGGCTGTGAGCCAAAGGGTCATGGTCAGCCTGCATAGAGGGTAGGAGTGAGTCCCTCCCTGCTTGTTGATGTAGCACATCACAGTGGTGTTGTCTGTTTTGCTCAGGAGAACCACTGGAGAGAGAAGGGGTTTGAAAGCTATCAAGGCATGCTGCACAGCCATCATCTCTTTTTGATTGATGTGCAGAGGGATTTCCTGAGGGGTCCATTAGCCTTGTATGCACCCGCCGTCCAGGTGTGCACCCAAGTGTAGTCTGATGCATCTGTGGTGAGGGACTGGGCGGCAGGGGGTGGGGAGAAGGGCAGTCCCTTGTTGTGGGAGCATGCTGTTGCCCACCAAAGAAATTCCTTTCTGAGGCAAGGAATTATAGGTAGAAGAGCTTCCAGGTCTTGAGAGGGTTGACACCAAAGGCTCTTTAGGTACCACTGAAGTTTCCTCATATGCAGTCTGGCATATGGAATGAGTAGTATGCAAGATGCCATGAACCCCAGAGCTTGCAGAATCTTCCTTGTAGATAGCTGGGGCCAGGTGGCTAGTTGAGAAAAGTAGGTTGTCTGGAAAATTTATTTCTCTGGTGTAAGGAATGCCATTTGGGATGCTGTGTCCAGACTTGCTCCAAGGAAGTTTGTCCTTTTGGTGGGCACCTGTTTGGATTTCTTTTCTTTGAGTGTGTATCCTAGGGAGGTTAGTAGCGTCTTTAAAAAGGCCAGGTGCTTGAGCAGCTTTTCCTGGCTGTCTGCCTGAATAAGGCAGTCGTCTAAGTATGGGTGAATCTAAACATTTCTTTATCTGTAAAAGGCAATGGACGGAGCCAGACATTTTGTAAAAACTCTGGGAGCAGTAGATAAGCCAAAAGGAAGTGGAGAGAACTGAAAGTGTTGAGATCCTTCCCCTGAAGTGGAGCTATTTCCTGCATGATTCCCTGATAGGAATGTGGAGGTAGGCCTCTTTTAGATCTAAGGTGGCTAGCCAAGCATCCGTGGGGATCATGGGTAGCAGCTGCTGGAGGGAGAGCATTTTGAATTTTGAGATCACCAGGAAGGTGTTTAGAATTGATAGATCGAGGATGAGGTGCTAAGTGCCTTCTTTTCTTGGCACCAGAAAAAGTCTGGAGTAGAAGCCTTGGCCTATCTATTCTGCAGGAACATGCTCTACTGCTCTCATAGAGAGAAAGGTAAGGATTTGCTTTTGAGCCTCTGCCCACTGATTTGATGGTAGATCTGGGAACCCTTTTTGGGGTTGGAAGGGCATGGAAGGAAAATTTGTATCCCTGAGACACAATGTTCAGAACCCATTGGTCATTGGTTATGGTGGCCCAGGTGCTTGAGTGAAATGAGAGTTTTCCTCCTAGGGGTAAGTGAAGGTGGGCAGAGGGGGGAGGAGGAGGAGGCAAGTCATTGTGAGTTCTTACCATATGGGGTGGCTTAGAACTCCCCAGTTTTGAAGTGGAGGTAGTCCACTGCTTAGATCTCTGCATTCTCTGGGGCTGCTGTCTGGGGGATTTGTTTCCATGGGGCCTAGGCTGGGCTGGTTTACACGGAGCAGGAAAGGACCACTGCTTGGAGGGACAATGCCTGCTGAACCTAGGGGGCTGGACTTGTAAGACATCCTTAACTGCATAGATTTTGCTTTTTCTTCCATCTTTGTTAAGACCTCTTCTGCCTTAGTGCCAAATAAGTTATCTTTTTGCAAGGGGGCATCCAACAATTTAGATTTGACATGGTGCGGCAGGGGTTGTTCCTTAAGCCATGCATGTCTTCTAATGACAGATCCAGTGACTGGTGCCCTGCAAAAAGCTTCTAGGGCATCAAAACCACAGTGCAAAGTGTGTTTAGTTACTTGGCTTGCTGAATGCATTGTCTTGTAAATCTTTAGATTCTGCCCAAGCAGGAAGGGAAGACATTTTTTGTTTAAGGAGTTTCAGGGTGTGTTGCTGAAATTTCAGCGTATGGAACTGACAATTTAGTGCTCTGATAGCAAGAGTATCTGAAGTGCATACAATGCTCAGGAATCTGTTTGAGGGTGTGGGATTCTTAGCAGAGGTTGCTTTAATCCATTTTCGCCCTTGAGAAATGACCTCAGAGTCAGCTGTTGGATTTTTGAAAAGATATTTGTGTGACTCAGGAACTCTATAGTACCTGTCTGGTTTTCTGGGAGCAGGAGGTAGGGCATCAGGAGTCAAGCAGGATTCAAGGAAAACATCATCCACAACATCCAGGACTGGGTGGATGGCCAAGGGTCTGTGTTGTGGAAGATCTAAGAATTCCCAGAGTCTCTTTTTAGACTGAGGGTAGTCCTGACTCTCCCATTGGAAATGCTCCCTTAAAGTATGCAGGGTTTGCCCAAAGGTAAAAGCCTCTGGGGAGAGGCTGAAGGAATGCAGTCCTCTGCATCAGAATCCTCATAAGTGGAGAGGGGTTGCACGTCTTCATAGTCAGATGCATCAGATTCATCTGACTCTTGTTCAGACAAAACTACAGGGGACAGAGGGGGTAGCTTGGCTTCCCCTGATCAGCATGATAAGGTCTTCTGCCATTTTAAGCATTTGCGACTGAGGCAAGGTAGCAGGTGCCTGAGAGTGGGTTGTTAGTTTCTTGGGTGTGGTTCGAATCCTGGGCCTAAGAAACTCAGTCGTTTATGAAAGAATGGTAGTCGCGAAAGAAGATGTCGGTTTGTGTCGAGATTCGGTAGTGCAAAGGACTTCCTCTGTAGCCTGTGCCTGCTCAGCGGCTCCAGACCCATCCAAGGTAGAGATGACTGCAGGATACTTAGTCGAAGAAGAGTTTTGTGGCATACCGGACTCTGAAAGGGTCTCAGTAGTAGCCTGTGAATCAACATTGGCGGGCATCAGGGGCTGCGCCACACTGAGTACCGGAGAACTGGCGACTAACTTAACGGAAGCGTCGTTGGTAGGTTTGGACCTGTGCGGTCTGTCTCTGTCTTTATCTTTATGTTTTTTCAGAAGATCTGCTGTTGGATGGCTTACCAAAGCCATATCGGAATTCGAAGACTGTAAATGAAGATATCTGGCTACAATAAGGGCCCGATGACAGACAGTTCTGGTGTTGAACAAAGCACAGAATCGACAATGGAGGACGTTGTGGTCTGGGCCTAAGCAAGTGATGCAGTAAGAGTGGAAGTCTCGGTGTGGTATTTGCTTTCCACAGGCAAGACAATTGTTAACTTTTTCTGACATCGGTTAGTGCAAGAAAAAAGGATCCCCAACAGGGTACTTAGCTTTAGAATACTTCAACTTAAATTCAGAGACGAAAACTCAGGTAGCAGCTGACCGGCACTCATTCGAACTGCTTCTACTTCGGGCTCCACAGCAAGAAAGACTGATGTAATGGCGTCAGCTGCCTTACTTTATTACTACTGACGACCTGAAATCAGTCCAGAAACTACAGCAACCGATGCAGAAATACTAAGCCTCTGGTATTCGGGCTGGCTGAGGGCTACCCTGGCAGGGATAACCCAAATATGATGACTGCAACAGTAAAATATGAAGAACATCTACTTTCACCAGCAGTGGAGTTTTCATCTTTTTCCATTGTGGTGGGACCTTGTTGATGGTATATAAAAGTTTGGGAGGTGTCCCTGTCATATGAGGGGTGCAGGGAATTTGCCCCCTCCCCACAAAAACATACATATCTGAGGTCTGATGGAAATAGTTTTAGTGAACAGCTCTCAATTTATTTAAGTTTGCAGACACTGCTGTCGATGAGTCGACATGTATTTATGTTTGCAGAAACTGCAGTCGATGAGTCAACGTGTATTTATGTTTGCAGAAACTGCAGTCGATGAGTCAACATGTATTTATGTTAGCAGACACTGCTGTCAAGGAGTCGACATATATTTATGTTTGCAGATACTGCTGTCGATGAGTCAACATGTATTCCTACTCGCATCCTGCATATATGAACTACAAAGCAAAAGTATGGTTGGGGGTTAAGAAAGCATCAAGTTAAGACAGATAGTGGGGGAGGGCCCCAAGCGTTGCCCTCTGCTGGCATCTAGCTTTATTGTATAAAAGTGTACTTCCTCATCTGTTCGGTTATATTGTACCATGTGTCTAAATCTGAATGTAGGTCGAATGTCATAATAGTAACTAAAGGCCTAATAGACACAGAAAGGCCTGTGAATGCTTATTTTACCCTCACTGTTGAGACTTAGACCTAGGGAGTCTGCAGCTTTCACTTAGTCCACAGTCTGAGTTCAAGCTCAAATCCTACTGTAGGGGAATTAAAAACCCATTTCACACAAGATGACTGACTGGTCATGTGCTTGAGCATGACAAGTACAGTGCTATGACTCAGTACTAACTCCTAAAAGTGTCCACCACGAGGGCACATCTTCTGTCACATTTGCAGTTATTAGATGAGAACTGGTGCAAGTCTGATCCTTCATTATTCTAGTGAAAATTATCCAAGACACAAAAGCAACCTAAATGGCAAAATTCCTTAAAGGAGGAGGGTTTTGAGCCCTTTTATCCTTGATCTACTCTCGGATTCTCATCCGGAAACAAAAGAAGGAGCCCCTCCACAGGAGCCACCCTGCTGGTATTGGGAGAGCCCTCTACTCTTACTGTTGCTTGCAATGAATGGCCAGTTTAAAGCTCCATTTCTTCAAGTCATGTTATGTATCGTGCTTGTTCCCCAGAATTAGAGGGGGCTGCTGTGCAGGTTCTGACTGATCTAATAGCTACAGGGACACAATGCCACACATAGGCTCTCTCCCATGAATCACATTAGGATCAGGATGCAAACTACGAGTGGCAAAAAAGGCATGGGAAGTGTGAGGCGAGGTGCTTCCTCCTAACCCAACATGGCAATTCCTTAGTACATGCTTGCAGGGTGTGCATCCTCCATGAACATGGGATTTACTACATTTTGGACCATTCCATTGCCATTTGTTTGATCACATACTGCAGACATCTCCTGGCCTGCATCCATAAATTATAGAATATCACTATCACACACACACACACACACACACACACACACACACACACACACACACACACACACACACACACACACACACACACACACACACACTCCTTACCTTCTTGGAGTTGTTTACAATCTTAGCCAAATCTTTATGTTCAATGTCTGCCTCCTAATTATTACCAGAACAGTATCAGTGGCGCAACAAAGTAGCACAGTTGACTTTAATGTAGAAAGTTGTGGGTTCTGTTCCTGTACTAGGTAGATTAATTGCTGATAGATCTGCTTGAATTGGTGGTAGATTTAAAAGTTCTCACAGCACTTATTGAGAATAGGGGAACTGATAGTCTGAAAATAAAGATAACATACACTGTCATTGCACCAGACCTTTAATTGTACATTAAACTGGAACTAAGGAAATGCTTCTTTCATGGCTGACATAGTACTTCATACACTATCTCAGCTCCTTTATCACTACTTTCTAAAGCACTAAGTAGAGTGATGTCATAAGCCCAAAACCAACTGAATAAAGACATGTTATAAAGCCTACAACTTTCTATCTCTAGGTATTGGTCTGCAATAATCTATATAGTATTTTCCATTTATTTGTTCTGTTACTGTTGAGCTAGCATTCCAACTGAATATCTCACATAATACACAGTGTTGATTAGATGTATTCATAGCTGCAGTTAAGTTGTAGTTTTAGGTCTGATGGGCACATAATTCCAAACTTCAGCAGTAGGAAATTAATAGTGGATGCAAGGAAACTGGGAAGCTGCTGCAGCTAGTCCAGGAACACAAATGAAGCATGAGAGGAGAAGGGAGGTGGTCCAATTCAGGAGGAATAAAAGGAGCACGTTTTCAAATGAAGGGTATTAAAGTGGTGGACTGTACTACTATAAGAAACATTATGCAACAATGAGGCAGAATTCAAGAGAGGATGGAAAACTATGAAGCAAAAGTAGTGAGTATGTGTGTGTGTGTGTGTGTGTGTGTGTGTGTGTGTGTGTGTGTTGGGAGAAGGTTGCAGAATAGCATAATTTCAGGAAGTGGGTCAGAATCATTGGAGCTGAACAGTTAAGACATTAGCTGCCCAATGGAGTACAGGTGTACCTTTTTATTGTAGCAGCAACTTGTATGATTACATGTGCACTGAAAATGTCTTTGTACACTATGTTATTGCCCAGTGAAGCTAAGCCTGTAACAGGAGGGAGTGAGGCCTTCTACAATAACTGGCAGACTAGCACAACAAGCACTGACAACACTGCTGCTTTTAATGGCTCCCTATCAGAAGTGCAAGAGCTGAAAATGAAAGTCATGTGACTGAAAACTAAACAGCAATTACTAAAAAGTGAATTCTGAAACTCATTCTTACACCTTTAAAATAAACCTTGACACAGGGTGGCTGAATACTCCAAGCCCACATTGCCTACATACACTAACTCAGAGGTCACTGTACCTTAATGAAGGGGGACTACTCGGACATGCCATAATTCTGGAATTACTATATATTCCCTATAATCACACTGTAAATTTTGCATTTACTGTTAATCTTGGAGTTTCAACAGGCACCCATCTTTAACAAATAAGCCACCTGCTTTAAAGTTTCTCTTTTACTCTGGAAATCTATTAATAGGTCTAAAATGCAAGTATTTTCATTAAAACCTTGGTTCATACTACTTTTGTATTAGCACTTGTATGTACTTTTAGTTACACTATGTTGTTGTCCATCACTGATGTCTTGTAATTTATGTTTGTTTGCCTTGCTGATGAACCTTTATCTGATGAGATGAGGAACTGAACTGCCCTATCATGAGACAAAGCATTTTAAATGAACATCACTGTACAACTACTTTTATCAGATATTCATAAGTAAGTGGAAGCAAAAACAAGGCAACACTGATCCTGAGTAAAACATATATTTATACAACTGTATACAAATAAAAATTGATTAAGGCTACAAGTCAAAAAAGTCAGATTTTTTTTTTAGTAAGCACTTTCCATATTATACAACATAGTAAAATCAGTGAAATGAGGTAAACTTACATGACACAAAATCTGGTGACATCAGATGACATCACAATGACATGTTGAACGTATACAGGAAACAAAAAACGTCACTGAGGCACGGTAAGTCCATATAAAGGATGTATATATTCACTGGAACAACTATGAAAGGTGGGTGTGTGATGCCATTGGCAAGACAAATTATATCCAGACACTTACTGATGACACCAGGACTCAAGTTACATGTAAAATACTTTAAAATTTAATATTTTTTCAGGCTTAAAATGCCTGTTTCATAAAATAATGTGCTGTGCACTGCAGTTCAAGTTTCAAAAATGTCCTATTTACAATGTTTCACTATAAAATTAAAAAAAATGTGCATTTTTAACATTCACTGTTTTAATGCTGAAATGAGGCTGTCACGGAATCTTTTGCAGATGATGCTTTACTTTGCCAGGCTGCTCCTGATGTGAGTCAGTGTTTGTGCAGACATGCATACACATGCCTTTAGACATCCACCTGTATGCACGTACACACTCACACACACTAATGCACACAGCCAGCCGTGTCACCTGCCATCCCAATACTTCTTTTTATTAGAGCTGGTTACAACTGAGTTTACATGTACTTTTCCTGTGTAAGAGACCATGAAATCTAATATTCCCACAGCATATCTCCAGTACAAACTTGTAGACTCAGTTGTGGTAAAAGACCATCATAAGCATAACTGAGTATCACAAGAGGTCAGACACACCTGAATGGATACACACAGCCATCACAGTCTTTCACGTTCAGTCAAAATTTACAAACAAAACAATCATCTGCAGTCAGAAACCAAGTCAACAGAATAGTATTCTCCTATAATAGGTTACTGGCAAATAAAAAAATAAAATATTCTGGTTAATGCCGCTCTTCAGACACAAATTATGTTCCGTTACACTATTGGTAGTAGGGGGGGGCTCAGTGATATTCAACTCATCAGTAATTATGAAAACATCACATAAGGCAGTTTAGAATGTTGTGATGTTTGCATGTAAGACGAGAACACAAACACTAGCAGTACTTTTTTCTAAACAGAACTTATCAAAAGACTCCATTGTTACTCTTACTTTAGCAGCGAGACATTTGCTACTTGATTACATTCATTTTCAGCATTTTTAGTTCATTTAAGATGTCTTCTAAAGCAGCTTTTTTATTACATATTAGCAATTACTGGCATACCTTTTTTTCTTAATAAGGTAGTTGTGTTATTACTTTCTATAATAATTAGCTGTTTATGACAGCAGATGTGGGACACATCTGTCTCTGCACTTGTTACTGTAATATGTTCTTTAGCCAGACACCTGCTAAATCCCCTCCATGGAAGCAAGTAATGCAATATTTTCATTTAACTTTTTATAGAATTGCTGAAGTAAAAAGCACCTGACAGTTATTAAACTAAAATATGAAAGAGCAGTTTGCATAAAACTAAAAATCACACAGAGTCTGTATCTGTTATAGGGTTATTAAATATCCCACAGCTTCACTCTTTGGAAAATTAAGCATATGTCTATAGAAAATGACGTAATTTAAATAACTACTGAACCATCTTTAACAAATGCAGTTTAGTCTGTATAAGGTGTATGAACGTATTCCACTCTCAGCCCTACCCAAGAATACCCTGCACTGTTTGTCAGTGGAAGATGCTAGGGCAACATGAGTTGCCTTCATGGGGCACATATATGAACATCCTCAGCTTCCAACAGCTTCAGTGCATATTTACCCGGAAAGGCGAATGCAACAGTGTTACAGAATATTCTTATATATTGCAACAGTGTTACAGAATATTCTTATGTGAGGAATAGGGAAGGTAATTTGGGCATTTATTAGCTCTGGCATTGTTTACTTTGCTTCACATGATGGTTAGAAAATAAGTCTGTAATGGTTTATTGAGCACAAAAAACATCCATTGCACCACAGGTCTGATATGCGTCTGCTGCTGTTGCTGTTTGCGATGGTGGATTTAATGGCAGTGTGGCACTGAAGGTCCTGCACTATAGGTCTGATATGCGTCTGTTGCTGTTTGCAATGGTGGATTTAATGGCAGTGTGGTACTGAAGGTCCAAGCCAATGCGACCTACTGAAAAGGCATCATGGCAGCCCCAAACTCTGATATATTACCCATTTGACAGTGTTTTCAGGACAGTGGAGCACATAACCTGATAAACTGATTTCTGTCTTTGTCCAAATAAAGGGTCTATATTAGAACACTGAACATTCAAAATGTCGAGTGTTCTAATATCGATCGACCTGTTTTCAGTGAACATTGAAAATATCAAAGAAACAGAAAACTGAATTTTTTCCTTGGGAAAGAATTTAGTTGTCTGTTTCTGTTGCTTCAGTATTTTCAGCACTGTGGTGGAAAGTTACGGGTCGGGTTCAGGTAAGTGTGTGATTGTGTGGACGTGAGGGTTATGGCGGGTTAGATGAGTTAGGGTTAGGGCACGGGTCAGGTAAGTGTGCAATTGTGTGGACGTGAGGGTTAGGGCAGGGTAGGTGAATTAGGGCTAGGGCGCGGGTGAGATGACTGTGCGATAGTGACGGAACTTAGGGATAGGGTTTGGGTTGAGGTAAGTGGATAGTTAGTGGTGTATGTATAGTTTAGTGGAGGGTTAGGTGTATGCGTGTGGATTGCTGGTTGTTTGGTGTGCTTGTGTTGGGTGAATGTGATTTGGAACAGCAAATTTTTTCCCTCGGAAAAAATTTGCTGTTCTGTATGTTCGATGTTGTAAATTTTCGATTGATAGGGGTTCGATATTAGAACACTTGACATTTTGAATATTCAGTTTTCTAATATAGACCCCAAATAAATAGGGTTGGACTGGAAGACACAAAATATGTACATGTATACACACACACACACACACACATACACACATATATATATATATATATATATATATATATATATATATATATATATATATATATATATATATACATATACATACACACACATATAATATATATATATATATATATATATATATATATATATATATATATATATATATATATATAGAGAGAGAGAGAGAGAGAGACACACACACAGACAAAGGCTATCCCATTTTAAGAGTTTCAATTAGTTATTAAGCTACTGATGAGGAAATAAATAAACAATAAACAACATTATGTCTACACTTAAAGGAAAAAGTTATTGTTCTTACTAGTTTGGATTTCCAGTCGGACTGAAGAGCTCGGCTTCAAAAGGCCTCACTGGTCTGTTGCCCCCTAGCAACCTAAGAACGGATAATGGAGCCATTTATTTAATGCCATGTTTTTTTCTAATGTATAAGAACATTATTCTTCTGGGATTCTGAAATTCTTGGCCTGGCCTAAGATTTGAGCTACCTCACCTTGGTGTGCCTTAGTGATTAGATAATTATATGAAAGTAAGGCATATACAACACAATGAAAAGCAATCCTCATAGCATCAGCCAAAGCTTCTGTGATGTCACAAAAAGTAGATTCTTCAATGGGTTTTCTGACCATGGAAAAAATAATTAACAGTATTAACGTTACAATTGATAATAATGTTAATAATACTGTGCTATCAGCACTGCTGCAGGAAGTATGTTTTTTATATTAACTGAAGTGTCAGAATAAAACAATACCAGCAATACTGAAGGTAAAGTAGGAAAAGCATTGCTGCATGTAATCTGAAGGAGTGGGAAAGTCCATGTACAGGGCTGCTGGTAGTAATGCTTTGACCACTCTATGTGCATGGAAATATTGCAGCTTCCATTCATAATCCTTCCACAGGACAATATCAATCACCGACAGTCCACAAGGAATGCACTGTACAAATAGCTCCATCATCGTGCATAACAAGGAGACTAGAGAACACAGGAAACATTCAGAAATGTGAGGGCAGTCTTGTGTAGCACAACTACTGTTCAGGTATGCAAGCAGAAATTACGCTACTCAGTGGACATGCTCACTCATGCTGGTCAAGGTGAAATTCCTTCAGCTTCATTTGCCCACCGGAGAGTCAGAATGTTGATTGCTGTTTTCCACTGGAAATTGTTACCTGTGCGATTTGTAGGTGTGCACCATTAGTGATTCACTTTTTGGGTGATTTCTCCCCTTTTTTCAGGTGGTGAAACAGTGGAGTTGGTATATATGTTGGGGGGGGGGGTTAACTTGCCTGCACATGGAGAGGGAGTGCCAGGGGGCAAAAACACTTAAATTGCATGGCCTTCTGTGTTCTTCAGGCATTATTTTGGATTTTTAGTTTTGTGGAGGTCTTTGTAGAGCCGTCACACTGTGGTGGGAATATTGTTTTCTTTTCAGCCATAAACCTCTACTTATCGGAACTGAACACAGATTATCTTGAGGATAGTGGTTAATTTAGTTACCTTTTTTTTTTAATTGACTGTTTTATGGGCGATCCAAAAAGTATTGAATTGCATAGATGATGTGCTCAATGGCAGATACTATGCTTATGGAGGTAGCAGGAATCACACAAAGGTCTTCAGGGGTGTGGACTACTTAATGCATCTTTATCCATGAGATTATGCTGTTCGATTAACTGCTGACAACAGTTTATTTTGTTTATTTTACATTTGTTGACTGGGATAGTCTGACTGGAGACATGTCCATTTTTAGCGGAGGCCTGGGGAGAAAAGCTCCAAACACAACATACAGAAAAAGATAATACAGGAAAATCATAATATCAGAAGACTATTGAGCCTGTAGTCAATGACTGCAGTTCACAGACACACAGAGCATAGTGAGCCACTTATTTAGTGGCCGTGGGAAGGGTGTGAAGATACAACACCAGTGTGTAATGCAATGCATGCATAGCTGTGAGATGCCCAGGAAGGGGACTCCACAGTATACTATGATGCAAGACCAGTGTCCATGCACATATTTATTTAGCATCAAGAGTGATGCTGTTCTTATGCAGAGAAATCCTAGCGGAGAGTGACTGATTTGAAATCTTTTAGTTGCTCATGTTGTAGCTGCTTGCAGCTCAATTGCTCACAGCTGAACACTTGCCTGCCTTTCTGAGTGTGAAACACTTGAATATACACACAAATATACTTTCTCTGAGTTTGCACAACCTTGGAGGCAGTTTATTTAGACATTGGGGATACGGGGCAGAACTCCCAAATATGGCTGGATGTAGGGTGGCTTATCTACCACAAAAAATGTATTTAACTTACTGTCAAGCTTAAGTATATGGACTTTTGAGTGATTGACAGCTAGGGCTTGTGTTATTAAAGTTGATCCTAAATTTAATTATAAATTCAAATTAATAGAAAAAAGTGTGGGGTGAGTACAGGTACTTGGGCGCCTGGTGACTTCTACTTATTTATAGCTATTAATATTCTTTTCTTTATAGATCAATTACTCAAAGTAAGGATTTTTGTTTGCAAGGCTGAGCTAACAAGCTGCTTTTTGCCTGTAATCCAGCAGGGTGCTCTGCTGAAATGTGGCAGCACACTACATTTGAGAGGTGTGTGATTGAATGCCTTAGGCAGAGATATTGTGTGTCATCGGAAAGCAAAGGTTCTGAAATGATTGCAAACTTCCAGTTCATTCTACATGTGGTTTAAGATAGTGTCATGAAATTTCCTCGCTAATAGGTTTCATAATGAAAGCCTTTGGGTAGTTTCTGTATCTACCCTAGGAGAAATTCAGTTTTTTAGCTAAGTTTGTAGGTTAGGCTAGCTGCCCCTGTGGGTCTTTTTAAGCCTAACCAAGTCCCTTTTTGTACTTGAATTAACCTATCACATCTGGTTAGAGACTGGACTTACCCATCCCATGGCAGGTAACTATTTATTACCCTAATGAGAATAACTGGGATCATTCCATAGATAATTGGGGACTCGTGCATGGGATAAAGCATTTAGGACCTGTCTCTGTCCATTAGTAGTACAGGGAGGAGTCCTGGAGTATATTTTCTGTTTTCCATCCGTAAATCTAAGTTGCACTTGAATATGGACAGGGATTACCTTTGTTTTATGTGGATGGGGTGTCTGTTCCACAGCAGCAGTATTCTCTAAGATTTACCTATCCCTTCAAACTGTTCTGTTGATGTTGCAGAAGTGGTTTAGATCCCAAGACCAAGTATTTCTGATGCCATTTGGCTTGCTGATGTGCAGTAAATCCATCAATATTGGTTTGGAGGATGCCTTGTATGCCAGACACAGGTCACTTCTTAGAAGTCTGTAGGATACCTAGTACAGTGAGAGGGCTATGAGTAGGTCCATGAAGGAAATGTTCAGGTCTTGTATCCGTTTAAGTAAGGTATCTCTGTGGGTGTTCCAGTTGCTGCATGTATATGGCCAGATACATGCCAAAGGGGGCATTATACACAATGATTGGCCTAATGAGGGCAGAGTAAAGGGGGACAATGACATCCCTAAATCTAGACACTATCCCTTTGTTTATAAACTGTGCAATATAAAAGGGACTTTCTTATGACAATGGATGCATGTTGGGCTAAAGTTAGGTCAGTGTCCACCTAAGTCCCCAAATCCCAAACAACTTGGTTATCACTTTACAGGTGTATTGTCAATGTGGTAGTTCTCTGTGCGACTTCCCAAAGGATACAATAAGGCATTATTTTGGCATTTAGTTTCAGTCACTGAGTTTTAGCGCAAGTTATTTATTTGGGACAAACCTTCTTGCAGGATGTCTACGTCATTTGGGGTTCTGCAAACTTAGTGAGTCTGAGCTCTTTGGTATTGGCTTTTACTTCAGGAAAAATAGATGCCAAACAGGAGAGGTACCAGTACAGAACCCTGGCGGATTCCACTAGTGAGTGGTCTGTTTGTGGCAGTAACTTCCCCTGTTTTGACTTCCTGCATACTATCTGTGGGCCAGTTGGTAATCCAGTAGGTGCCATAGTTTTATTTAACTGTTCTACTATGCCCGAGTAGGGAATTCTGTCAAAAGCTTTGGCCAGATCAAGGTATACAGTATGTATCATTTTGCCTTCATCCATTGCTTTGGTGACCTTTTCAAAAAAGTCCACCAGGTTGAGCAAGCATGCCCTGCCCTTGACAAATCCAAACTGATACTGGTACAGAGTTTCGAGGTTCCCCATGTCCTGATTGACTAGTTCCATGGATAACATGGCTTTGAACATGAGGCTGGTCAGACATGTTTCCATGCTATAGTTTGTGAAAGGTGATTAGACAGTGTAAAAAAACTGTTGTGTAGAAACACAATTGCTCTTTGCTTGACAGTGGTTCTTTTTTTTTTTCTCCTCAACTCTGGAAGATGTTTTACTGTGGTTGAGGAAGATAGCAATTAGTGGATTGTCCAAGGTGGTAACTGACTTAGTTACAGCTCAGCTCTGCAGGATAAACATGTCTGATATTCTGTAAATAGGAAGTGGGTACAAATTACCCAAGTACAATATCAGCCACGTTAAGTGTGCTACATGGTCCACATTCCACTAACACCATCATTATCATCTGCACTATTTGGCAAGTAGTACAGCCACTCAGGTTGTGTCTGCTTTACGTTTGCCACTGATATACTTCTGTTGCACTACAAGTGTCGTTCAAATGAGACACGCAATGAAAATTACTGGCATTAGTGATGTGACACTCTGTGGTGAGAGCTGCTCTGTTCTACATATCAAACCTAGTAGCTGCTGTCTGTATGACAAAGCAGAGTATAATGTAAAATAAATAACACCTAACATATGTGGGTTTATAGCCTGCAGTGCTGATTTATAAACCATACGACTATACCACTATAATCTCTGAAATTAAGCAGTTTCTCTGCTGTGGGATTTTTTTAAGCATAGATAACACAAGTATGCTTTCATTTGCAAGGTAAAGATATAAGCAGACTATAGTTACTAATGAAAATGTGTTTTTAGTAGCTTAATATTGTGGCATACCTAAATGAATACAATTAGCCTACATGTCTGGGTGGGGGGGGCTACAGGATTGGAAGAGCTAAATAATAAAAGTACAACTTTCCTAGGATCAGTCTTGGTTTCTTAATCCAAAGGATCATTTACATGAAAGTATTTTATGTGGAAGAACAAGGGAGATAAGCAACTCCACAAAACAAATCTAGAGACGTCAGAATGGTAATTATACAACCATGCAAAGATAATTGGTAAAAATCTAAAAGGATGCCACCAAAGAAAATGAAATGCTTCCATGGAAGAATTCCTTCGGAGCACATGTTTACTGAGACATGGTTCAAAGATGCGGAAAGCACCCTTGCAGTGTAAGGCCATAATGCCTTTCACACATTCTGACCACCTACTGTACATGAAGGGACAAAGGATAAGCACACCTCAAGGCTGGTCAAACAATATGACATGCTTGAGCTACTCCATGTCCAACTAACCATGGGAAAAATCCCTTATGTCCTTGCTAGCTACAGGTTCCCCACCATGAACCAGGAAAGCCATACCTCAATTCCTGAATTTGCAAGAATCAATTATCCATCAGCCCAATACCACATTCATGGGTGATTTCAACTACCCCTCCATTAACTGGGAAGCTTGTATAACCACTAATATGCAGGCACAAAGATTTCAAGACTTTGTCAATGCAAATGCTCTGGAATAGCTAGTCTGCACTCCTTCTAGGGGTACAAATATCCTAGACCTGGTACTTACAAATATGGGAGAACATTGCACCCCCCTCCCCCAAGTGTAATATCCTCACTGGATAGATCAGATCACAAAGTGGTCTCCCTTGAAATAAATATAAAGCTAGAACACCCACCTAACCCCCAAACCTTTTAGAACCTTTCTAAGGTAAACTACCTCATATTAAGTAACAGTTTAACTAGTTTTCAGGCACCCCCATACCTAGAAAACACAAAAGCCTATGTGGAGGTGTACACAAAAGCCCTGTATGACAATGTAAACAACTGCATAAAAATGTCAGTACCAGACCGAAATAAACTCGGGGCAAGCTGCAAATACAAACCACCCTGGTGGACCCTAGGTATAAACAGGTTTCACAACAAAGAAAGAAAATCCTGTTTAGAAGTAAGAGAGAATATGTGTACAACAAAGCAAAAACTCCCTCTTTACTCCAAATAAACAAAATAGGGGAATAGTCAAGTCTTCAAAAGAGAATTGTGAGGCAAAAATAGCCTTCCAAGCTAAGGATAACTATAAGCCATGTTTCAGTTATGTCCACAATCTTAAGGGCACCACCTAACAATGAGTAGAATTAGTTGCTGATGGCATCACCTATACATGCTGGAGCGACAGATATGTGTCTCAGACATCACCCCTTTTCTCGAACAGGCTCCCTATTCATATAAAGCAGAGCCCTCCCTTGACCCTCTTCAAATGCATTTTGGATCAATGGCTGGGGGATTGTAAATTCACTCTTTGGTTGGTGCCCAAATCCCTTATGGGCGGGGTAATCTGTAAAATACTCAAAGCCATAGGCACATACCTAAGCCATCTCCTAAGCTTTAGGGATCAAAACTTTGCTAAAATCCACGTAACAATGGCTAGGCTAAGGGTTCTCAAGGCATTAGCCTAGTAATCTGTTATGACTGCGGGTCGCCTGCCAGCAGGATAACCCAAGTGTAATGACTGCAACAGTGAAACACGATGAACATCCTATGCAAGTATATTGCAATTCAATGTTGGCAACACCATAATTTACTAGTCAAAAGTACTGAAAAGTGTGTATTACATGCATACCTCTCAAATTTTCAGATTTTTGCTTCATATTTTTGGTCTGTTCCTCACAGAAGTTATGGTTTACTGACAAATCATTGAAGACTGAAGTCACTAAATGATGATATACATTTGAATTTTAGACTTTGTATCCTTCAGAAAATACACGCCAATGCAAAACCTGTTATTCTAGCAATTTTCTAAGTTAATAAGAACATTTAACATTTTACTCTGATTTTGGGCCTTTGTCCCCCCATTATTTTTGGATTTCTGCAGATTTTTTGCACTTAGAGAGGCTGAGCGGTACGATTACATGGAGGCTGCATGTGCTGAAGTGAGACTGAGGAAAATGACCATGGTTTTACTGGGAATATGACCATGGTGTTACTGGGATGAGGTTCCTTGACTGCAGACTGTAAGAAAACAGCTGGATGTTACAGGGTTTAGTGGCTTCTTCTTGTGTGCAAACCTGCTAGAGTGCGCATGTGAAACACAGTATAGTAAAGGAGGTTAATTAGTATCCATATGGATCAAAACTTGTACATTCATAATGGGTGTGGTCTGCATTTTACAAGTGGGTGTGGTCTGTATTTTACAAGTGGGCATGTCTGGCTAGTGCCGTCTAATATTTCAGCATGGCGGATTGCTGAAGATAGCCCGGAGGCTTGCGTTCTTGCTTATGATACTTTTTGCAGATTAGCACACATAGATGAGGACCTGAAATAGGCGGGCACAGGAGTCATGTAGCTTTCCTAGTATGTGGCGCAGTTAACTGCACCATGCCTGACCTGTCTTAGGGATGTTTGCTAGCATTAGTCTGCGGCAAGACAGAAATCTGGAGAAAACAATTGCTTATTTCTTCTGACATTGTTTTGAAAGTATTTTTGAAAGCACCAAATATGTACTGCTCTATGCTAACACGGTCAGTGAATTATATGCTCATATTACTTCACTATCTGTGCCATATATTTCTGCCTGATTTGTTTGTTTGAATTTGGTACCATAGTACTTGTGTAGCATGAAGGACTGCGGTGGTGGTGCTGCGGTAGCGTTGTCGGCTCAGAGGAAGACATTGTCCCGTTCGATTCTCAGCTAGAGCGTCTTCTGTGTGGAGGTATATATGAATGGGGCGTGCCTTCGTTGAAGGTTGTGCGTCAGAGCTGGTAACCCAGTACATAAAAATCCACTACCAGTCATTAGCGGACCGGAGTTCCGGTGTGGCGACCTCTCACCGGAAAAAGCCGAAAGGCACAAACAAAGTACTTGTGTAGCATGAAAATAACATCTTGCTAGCCTTTCCGTTTTAAGATCGGACTGGGCTTCCTTCTACATTTGTTTGAAGTTTGGGTCATCAGCAGGAATTTGTAGTTGTCAAAATGCCTCTTTCACTGTTGTAATTAACTAGTCATTAAAACTGATTAATGGCCCTTAAACAACTATTGTTTTTCGCTGCTAACATAGGAACGAGTGTATAAAACTGGAGGTACTCATTAGTGCAGCTTGAAATGCACTGTCCTTGAGCCACAAGGAACAAAGTACAGAGGTCAAGCAAATTAACTGCTTTGAGTATGATAATAGTTGTGTTGCTTGTTGTCTGTACCTCTGTATTTGGTAACTCAAGTAAGACATTTGTTTGGAAACATGGCCACTACTGGGTACCCTGTGCTAGGGTTTTGTTAGGTGATGTAGTAGTCTGTTTTACTTTGTGAGCACTACTGGTGAGAAATGATAGTAGTGATGTGTTTTTTTTTTTTTTATTTCTTACTTTTTATTAAGTCTACCATTCCTAGATGGACTGTTGTAGCCCTTCCTTTATAGCGATCTGTTATTTTTTTGACTGTGCCCTATTGAAATAAGTGCCAACAAGTCCAAAAAAGGCTAAAAACTCAGGAAAAGAGCGAATCTTGAAGATTGTTCTTTTCCTTTAAACTTAATTTTTGTAAGGGGGGGCAACCCCCACCCCCTTGAACTTGTATATACCAACTCAGAAATAACCATACCGCAAAGAAAAGGGAATATTGTGAAAAAATGGCCTTCTCAGACTTAGTAAACGTAAGACCATCGTCCATTTAGTATTCATGTTTCGGGACTTGCTTTTGGGGTACTGACATTTCATACGGTTACCTTTTATGACAGCTTCAATACATCTTATTAAGGTGTTTTTCTCTTGATGTTGCTAAAGTTCAGTATGTCTGTTCAAAGATTTGAGGTGCTGTGTTTCTACTGCTCACTTTCTGTGTATTTCTGTATTGAAGTCCAGGTGAGTGTGTCTGCAAGTGACTGTGTCACTTACAATGTTTAGAGGTGGGGAATGCATGAATGTATTTTTAAAGTATTCACTGTAAATATGGGCACATACTAAATTATCTAGTAATACAATGACAGCACTACAAGAAATATAAAAAACATGACTGAAAAGACACCTCAGCACACCACTAGCACAGATGTCTAAAGTTTGCCCTTTCAATTAACATGCGAGCAAATACAAACATGCACTCAAACTATAAACCCAAACATCCTCTTATCAAATACACACTGTAATGCTGAACAGACATTACTGACACTTGTGGTTTTAAAGCACATGCCAGTTAGACTCCCACCCAACACCCAGAGAATGGAGTTATATCTACTCGGGATGTGTGTGTACATATGTAATATGTGATATTGTTGCAAGTAAGTCCCTTGTGCACTGATTCAATATTTTTGTACCTTAAGATACATAGAAAATATAAATATGAATATGTTCCATGAGACTGGGCACCACCATAGTCGCAGTATTTAAACTGTATGGGCTTTGACAGCACATTCCCCAATATGGGAGTGCATGGGGACTTACCCTTCAGTATGTAAATTCTGAAACTGTGCACTGGGCGGGTATTAATGGTAACAGCTGTCATTATATATGTGCTTTAGTTACTACTCAGAATTGTGTGCTTTCCCACCTTGCAGTTGTGTCCAAATGTTTGTGATTCAAAGGTTTATACTTTGAATGGCCATATCGGGTTTCTTTAGACCAGACAACCTAAGCAGCATGCTTCTGGAAGGAAACTGGAGTACCGTGAAAGGGAAAAAACTGGCACAAATCTGAAGGCCAGGATTGAACTCTAGACCTTAAAGCTGAGAAGCAGCACAAGTAAATACTGTACAACTGTGATTATAGAGTACAGATAACCATAGGATTGATGCCGTCTACAATGGATTGCTACTTAAGACATTTTACAGTGTCTGGAGGAGACCAAAACAGCCTGGAAAGGAAATAAAACAAACTTTAAGATGATGTTGTGCGCAAGTCCTCTTGCTCTACTGTTTTTCCTGTCACATGCAGTATATATGCACAAGCATCATCATTTTCTATGAGATGACAGTGTTGATGAAATCAGGAGTGGGTCTGGTTGAATGGTTCAGTTGTTTACAAAGTATTCGAACATGTCAGTTTACAAATCACAAACCATAAATGTCATAAACCACATATGCTGAGATACTTTGAGAATGTGGGGTGGCAGAAGCTGCCCCAGTTGAAATGTGGCACAATAAAAGAGGTAATGGGGCAGATGATACACCAATGACCTGGCCAGCATTCAGTAGCAGCTGCCAAAGTAACTTGTTTGAAATAAGAGTGCATTCAGGCTTCCGGGAACATCACTCTTATTGTGGCAGCAAGTAACCAAGTTTGAGAAGGGGCGAGACTAAGGAGAGTCTGGTGAGGGGCGAGACTAAGGAGAGTCTGGTGAGGGGCGAGACTAAGGAGAGTCTGGTGAGGGGCGAGACTAAGGAGAGTCTGGTGAGGGGCGAGACTAAGGAGAGTCTGGTGAGGGGCGAGACTAAGGAGAGTCTGGTGAGGCTAGACTAAGGAGAGTCTGGTGAGGCGAGACTAAGGAGAGTCTGGTGAGGCGAGACTAAGGAGAGTCTGGTGAGGGGCAGACTAAGGAGAGTCTGGTGAGGGGCGAGACTAAGGAGAGTCTGGTGAGGGGCGAGACTAAGGAGAGTCTGGTGAGGGGCGAGACTAAGGAGAGTCTGGTGAGGGGCGAGACTAAGGAGAGTTTGAAGGGTGAGACTAAGGAGAGTTTGGGGAGGGTTGTGACTAAGGAGGGGGCATTGCAGCAGGAAGACATAAATGTCTACGTGAAACTTTACATGGAGGAGGGTGAATTTATATCTCTGCAAATTAGGGGAGACTTTTTTAAAGAGTGTGGGGGGATGCTAAGTGTGCCATTCATCAAACGTGCAAACCTTTGTAGGTATAACACACAGGAATTACAATGCCAAACCATCGACAGTCAGCAGAGCCCAAGACATGGATGGTAAAAAAAACAGAAATGACTGTTCCAAACACTGTGCTGTTCTTTTCAGCAACCTACTTCTCATATCAGGTAAAGCAGCTTCTTAATAATTAAAAGGGGAAAATGCAGTGGACATGAAAGGCAAATGGCAATATTAAAATTCAGAAATATAATTAGTTTATTAGCCTTTAATTACTGTCCATGTCCTCTTCATTAGCAGATATTAGTTAAAAGTATATACAATAGATGAAATCATAATAGATTACTAAAATATGAACCAGAAACAATCAAAATCCTCTTATAGTTACATGTGGTAAAGGACCATTTACTTATGGTTTGGGTACTTATAGCAGTTTCCAAATGCTACTACCTTTCAAGGCTTATTTGGGAGTTGATGGGTGGGGGGAGGTATCTATCTTGTGTGCATTTGTCATTAGTTATATGATTTTCCACAAGACTTCCTGTATTTCTCCAAGGGAAATAAGGCCTGTTCCTTTTCATGGCATCTTAGTGGAATACTATACTCATTTGGTTGACCATACAACTAGGCCACATTTCCCCTAAGCATATGGCCTGACGTTCCAGCAATGCAGGAATCTCATGGCTGTTTCAATTCCAAGAGCCTTTTCTAATGAAGGAACTGTGATTTAATGCTGCTTATGTTTTTTTTTTGCGTCTAGTATTTAACAAAATTATACACTATCTGTGGTTGAGTGGCCTCCTAAAGACATGCGTGAATGGGTGTGCCTTCACTGAAGGTTGGGTGTCGGGCTGGCAACTCGGCACCATAAAAAAATGTACTGCCAATCATTAGCGGACCGGAGTCCCGCTGTGGCGACCCCTAACCAGGAAAAAGCCGAAAAGACAAACAAACATACACTATCAAGTAACATGAGGTCTGGAGTCAGATGAATACAGCCAGCAAGCACAATCAGTAATCCAAATCTTCAGATAACATTTAGTGGCTAGCAGAATATAGCTTTTTCTTAAAGAATGCAATGCAACAACATAATGCATATGTAAGGACTGCCTGGTGTCTGTGCTGATCATCTTTCTTCCCTTTTTTTTTCCTATTATCACCACTATAAAAGTCTTTTGTCCTAAGATGTTATCCAGTTCAGTCTAGGATAAGTTCTTTTGTCCTAAGATGTTATCCAGTTCAGTCTAGGATAAGTTAACACCTATGTTGCTGTCATTCTAAGGATGGAGATCATTTTGCTGGCTGTGTTGACTGCTTTGGAAACAGTGTTGTCATGGACAGAAACTCTCTTCCACTGGACGTCTATACTTGGTGGGTCTCAGCTTCTGCTCCTTCTATGCCTTCAGAGTTCACTTTTCTTGACGGGCAGTTTCTTTGCTGAACACTTCTGTAAGACATTACTGAGTAATTTTATACGTTTCCACTATATGACCAACAGGTTCCCAGGATGCAGAGCTGAAAAATGTGTGAGAAAGAAAAAAAAACAATAATTACATACTAATTACGTCTATTAAACAGACACAAAGTAGTTAATTCTATTTAGTCCCTCAAGACTGCTAACATTCACTGAGCTTTTTGCTGAATTACTTGCCTGTGTACTACTCGTCATTTTATCTCTTTCTATTCCCTAGCAAAATCTCAGAATAGACTTTTCGAATTCTTAACACCTCTCTTGAACCTTAACTTAATTTTTTTCTCTATAGTAGCATTTCACCAAAGAAGCATTTTTTCAGTTATTTAAATGTTTCAGTCATAATCTTTTCTTCAGGACATACACTACAAGGGGTCTATATCAGAATCTCGAAAGTCTAATGCTTCGAATCACTAAAGATCGAACTTTAGTGATTGAACTATTAAACCATCGAAATTCTACAAGACCCTGAAAAAAAAAACAACAAGTAAAGGGTGTTTAGGCAGGGGGGCAACCCCCCCGCTACTTAAATATACCAACTCCAAGATCGCACTTTAACTGAGTATGGTGCGGAAAGGGAAGATTTCCCTTTCTTGCACTGTAGCGTGATCTCGGCGTTGGTATATTTAAGTAGCAGGGGGTGTGGGGGGTGCAGGAGGGCTTGGCCCCCTGCTTACACCCATCAGGGTAAGTATTTGGTGTTTAAATTTTTTTTTTATTTTCGAAGTTACGGAACATGGATAATATGGCTTTGACCATATTGTATTCTATGTTCTGTAACTTCGAGATAATAATATAGACCCCACTACATATTACCTGAACCTTCCCTAATTGTATTTTTATTTCTATACACTGATGTTTTTTATACCCTGACTTAATTTATTAATACATTTACTTGCATTTCTTATCCAAGCTAGTCCAACTAGGCATATTCCCTTTTCAGCAGAGGCTGTGGGAGAAATGCGCCATTATACATTCTAAAATATTCAATTAACTTTCAAAAATATTAATTTAACATGATAGTCTGCTGAGATTTGTAATGTGAAAATAAGTCACATATGCATCAAATGCACCTTTAAAAATAAACATTTAATGAAATTGTCCACTTTTATTAAGCATCTGTTGGGTTGTTTGTTTCTGATAACTTGTTGCAGTTAAACTCTTTTTTCTAGAGGCTCCTTTAGCTGTTTAAAACTTTTATTTAAAGGCGCACTGCTGCTTTTCAGCTGTGAGATACATTTCTGCAGTTTGTTTCTCACCCTCCCTCCCTGTTGGTATAGTGTTTTTATAGTTGGTGGCTTTGCAGTTGCCCGCCCCTAGTGTAAATTTGATCTGGGACCCTCCTCCCAGTCTAGTGTCATTACCTCATTCTACCCCAGTACAGGGAGAACATTTGAGAAGGCCAATCAGCTTAGTTTCTGCTACTCCTTTCTCTTTCCTTTCTCTCTTTCCACTAAAAAAAAAAAAAATGTATCTGCTTTTACTGCATTTGTGTTTCTTCCTACTTTATTTTGCCTTTGCGTCATCTTAAAAGTACTCAATTGTATTTATTACTGCTTGGTGTAACTCATTCTAAGCCTTTTAGTTTAAGCACTTGGGCTTCAGGCCAGTTATTTTACATTAAGAGGGTTCGTGGTCTGCACTCTTGTGGGAGGAGAGGCTGGACTCTGCCCTTCTGAGCTGGGAATTTTTGGTTAAAGGCTTATAGTGCCTGAATATTTGAACTGCTTCTTACTGTAATTGGTACACCTTGTTTGCTGTAACATAGACTAGATCCAGGCCTGCTGAATCTAGCTTTGTTTGTATGCTTGTTGTTTGTTTGCTTGTTATTTCCCTGAAAAGCTAATTCCACCTAAAACATGGCTTTTCGGTGCTTCTGTGGATTCCTAGTGATATCTGCATTGCTTACTGTACTTATTTCCTTGTTTCACTTGAAAGAAAGTTACTGTTTGTCGTTTTTGCATTTAAGTTACCTGTAACACATTGCATTTAAGTTACCTGGCACTTGCTCACTAAAGCAATTATATAAGTCAGCACTAAAAAATTAAAAGCACTACACCCTCACAAACTCCCCTTGAGTACCTTGTTCCCCATTGGCCCTTTTTTCAATTATAAAGGAATTCCCAATACTATTCTAGCATGTCCAAAGGTCAGTTGTCAATCTCCTCTCCGGTCCAGCTGGTGAATCTGGGAATCTTGAGGCAATGTTACAACTGCCTCATGTACACATACAACCCTCTCCTCCTCCCAACAAATTCCAACACATGTGAGAGATGCAACCATATAGCCAAACTGGAGGCTAAGCTCTCTCAACTCAGTACTGGCGTAACCAGTCAGGAGGAGAAGGAAACCACACTCACTACAATTCCAGTCTCGCATAGACCTACCAAGACAGCAAACCAAACACACAAACACACAAAAACATACTCGGAGGCTCTAAATAAAAATCTGCCTAAGCAGCAGAGACCTCCAAAGCAGACACCCAAGCAACCGCTATCCCAAAACAAAACACGTGCAACACATAGCTCACAAAGCCAGTGTGCCGAACAGCCACAGCCCTTAAGGCTAAACAACACACCTGATACACTTGTAATAGGCGACTATCGTCAGGCATACTGACGTCCCACTCACCAGGCTGAACAAGGAGAAGGACACGGTGAGCTGCCTGTCAGGCGCTAGGATCCGCCACATAACACAAGCACTCAGGTCACTCCAAGGCAAGTACAAATATGACTCAGTCATTGTCCATGCTGGTGGGAATGACCCGAGACGTACCTCCCTAGACTACATGAAAAGAGACATAGAGGAGCTCTCTGAGCATGTAGCCCAGGCCGGTATGACCCTGACCTTGAGTAGCATCTTACCCTCACCAAGAATGATGGCACAATATGAAGACAAGATGATCAATTTCAACAAGTGGCTTAAGTATTGGTGTCATTCAATGGGGATCCAATGCCTGTCAGCATGGGATGACATGCTCGACAAGCCACGATGCTTCGCTAGGGACGGCTTGCACCTGTCACCTCTGGGCTTTCGAATATTGGCAAAGGCTCTTGCTACCCCCATAGTGCCTTTTTTAGGCAAGGCTCAAAAGACAAACCCACCTCCATAGGTATCACAAGGGATAAGAAACTAAGAGTAATGCTACTCAACGCCAGAAGTCTAAACCTCAAGATGCACGCACTCAAAACTCTCCTTAGCATGGAGAACATCGATATCTGTGCAGTAACAGAAACCTGGTTCAAGGCTCCCGAGAGCACTCCAGCACTACCAGGTTATACCTCATACCATGCTTTTCTCCCCAAAACTTGGACTGAACCACAAAAGGAGGGGGAGTATCAATATTCGTCAAAGATACCCACACCTCCAGGTTGGTGGCACAGCACGAAGCATCAGAGACTATCCATGTGCAACTAACAGTGGGTAAAACTGCCTTCCAGTTTATAGCCTGCTACAGACCACCCTCCCAAACCCAGGAACCCCACTCGGCCTTCCTGAGAACACTGGAAAATATGAAGGTCTCTCCAAACACCATTATATTGGGTGACTTCAACTATCCAAACATAGACTGGGAGCATTACTCTAGCTCCAACACCCTAGCTCAAAGGTTCCTAGAATTTATAAACTCAAATGCTATGGAACAACTTGTTACCACTCCCACAAGAGGGGAAAACATACTGGACCTGATCATCACCAACATGGGGACTTTATGCTCCAGACCAGAAGTGTATCCCTCACTGGTAAGATCAGACCATAAACTAATCTCACTGGATATTCACATCCCGACCCCACCCCATGCCCAGAAAACCACAGTGAAAAACTTCTCTAAAGCAAATTTCACACTCCTCAAAACCGAGGTGGAATCCTTCAAAGCCCCCGGGCCTGTGGAAAATATGGCCCAGACCGCAGAATCCTTTATTAAGCACATTCTATGAACACCTTCAGGAATGCATGGATCATGCAATCCCAAATAAAACCAAGACCCAATCCTCCAAAGGCAGACGTCCTGTCTGGTGGACCCCAGCCATAAACAAACTATACAATAGAAGGAGGAAGCTACTACATGATAGAGCAAAATCCCAGAAAGGGAAGGCATCTCTGATCAGTATTAGCTAAAAACTACGGGCACTCATAAAATCGTCTAAGGCCAGCTTCGAGAGAAAATTTGCACAGGACATGAAGGATAATCACAAGGCTTTCTTTAGTTATGTTAGTAACCTGGGTGGGAATTCCCAGATATGCTCAGAATTAGTCCAAAATGACAAAAAATACACTGAACCCACAGACATTGCCAACATGCTAGCTGACAGGTTCAGTGCAAACTCCCCCCCCCCCTCCACCAAAAGGGCAAATATTTATCCCAGCAGAGTGTTTCCCCCCCTGACATCTCAGATGCTCAGGTAAGAGCCGCTCTCTCCAAAGCAAAAAACACAGCATCAATGGGACCAGATGGTGTCCCGGGCTGCGTCCTACATGAACTCCAAGAAGAGCTAAACCCAGACATAAAACTACTGTTCAGTCTCAGCCTTACTACAGGATATGTACCCAAAGAGTGGCGTACAGCAACAGTGGTCCCTCTCCACAAAGGTGGTGCCTCAATGGATCCTGGAAACTATCGCCCCATAAGCCTGACTAGCTTGGTCTGCAAAGCTATGGAAAGGATCATCATGGACCTCATAAATAAAGATATTGGGGACCTACAGACACTGGATCCTACCCAGTTCGACTTTATTAAGGCCAGATCTGCCTCTTAAACCTGGTTGATTTCTTTGAAACAGTCACCAAGGCCATTGATGAGGGGAAGGTGGTCCACACAGCCTACCTGGACCTCACAAAAGCCTTCGATACAATACCTCACTCGGGCATTATAGATAAGCTCACCAGCTTAAATATAAACCCCTATGTCACTAGATGGGTTGCAAACTGGCTCAAGGACAGAACTCACATTGTTAGAATTGCCGGAGCCATGTCAGACTCCAAACCAGTTACAAGTGGCGTCCCACAAGGCTCAGTCCTGGGATCTCTCTTGTTCGGTATATATTTCTCGGAGGTACAGGCCAACACGGAAGGACTGTGGCTGACCAAGTTCGCAGATGACTACAAACTGGGCACCATAATCGACTCTCCAACTGACACAAGCATCCTCCAAAAGGGCCTCATAGAAACAGACAACTGGTGCCAGAGCCATGGCCTCAAGCTAAACGCCAAAAAGTGTATAGTCATCCCCTTTGGCAAAAACAAAGTGCCCACAAATTACCACATAGGTGGTAATCCATTAAGTACAGAAGAAGTAATTAGGGACCTGGGGACCCAAGTTGATAGCAATCTCTCATTTGACAACCACGTGGCCAAAGTGGTTAGAAAAACATTTTATATAGCCCACCTAATCATGAAGGGATTCACATCTAGATCAGGGGAGGTCATCGTGCCTCTTTACTCATTCCTCATCAGGCCCATAATTGAGTACAATGCCCCTTTTGGGATGTACCTTACCAGACACCTGCAGCAACTGGAAAGACCCCAAAAGTACCTCACCAAGAGGATCAATGGGCTCAAACAGATGCCATATGCTGCCCGGTTAAAGAAACTCCAGCTCTAGTCAGTGGCATACCGCCTGCTCGGAGGCGATCTGTGTCTGACGTATAAAGCCATGTCCAACCCGGAATTAATGGACATGCTGCACCTCAGAAAATCCAAATTCCATTGAGCCACATGCTCGAGAGACTTGAACCTCAGCACTGAAATAAATAGGACATGCTGGAGGGACAGATTCATAACCCAGAGGCTCCCTTCACTCTGGAATAAAATCCCAGTCCAGGTTAGGCAGAGTCCCTCATTGACTCTCTTCAAGAGGAATCTTGATGAGTGGATGGGAGATCATAGGTTTACCCTGGGTATCAATTCTGTGTCACTGTTAGACAGAGGCACAGTATATTAACCTCGAAAAAGGGCATAGCAAAATAAATTTAAAATGGGTGGTGAAAGCCAAACACACTCTGGCTAGGATTATAAATGCCCTAGGGCAGATAGCCTAGTATGAACCTATGACCCTATGAACCTAAGAGTTTGGCCTAAGACAGAACAAGTAAAAGAGCAGGGAACTGCTTAATAACCATGAACAATGTGCAGGCATAATGAATGAAAGGATCTAGCTTGATAAAGTGGCAAAGAGTGGGACTGATGTATGTATTCAAAGGGACTTGCATTAAGAGCTAAACAGCTCATCACCTCGACAATGTGATAATACTGAGAAGGATTACAAAGCCATTCTGCACGGAAACACATTTACAACATGTACATTATACACTGGTAGCTTCTGGAAGCTACAGATTAGAAGTGCGAGACCATAACTGCAAATCTGACTAATGCACACTAAGAATCTACTAATTCTGAGGTTGTTGTACCTTGAGGTAAGGAGAATATGAGGTATTACTGACCTTGAATTTAGTAGGTATTTAACTACAACTGTACTTTCCATCTCACTCTACCAAGAATGCCAGCTGCATTCCTCATACTTTCAAGAAAATCCCATTTCTTAGGATTAGTTATTAGAAGCAAAGTTGAGGAAAGTCAAGTGAAAATCAATCATGGGAAAGGAAAAAAAAAGAGTTCAGGTAAAAGAAGGCGAGAAGGATATGTGTGTGTATGTGTTTATGTATGTTTGTGTGCGTGTGGCGGGGGAGGTGGAACAGAAGGGGGAACTATACATCAGAGTATATTGTGACATGGGGATTGGGTAGTCTCGCGCTCAACCATGTTTTGAGTACAACTGCACATGTACATTGGGGGTATAACGAACCCTGGTGGCGATGCAAGCTTTCATCTCTGCTGCACAACAATGGAATTAGGCCATTACAAACACCATCACAGTCTGTACTGCTAGGCACAAAGCCCCTCCATGGCTGCCTGTATAATAAGTCCTGTCCGGACAACTCTGGTCCCAGTGCTGGAGGAAAGAATACAGTCAAGGATAATAGTAGCTGGTTTGATGTTCATCTGACATGAAGGGAAATGCATCCAGGAGAAAATCTAACCCTTTCTCTGCATGATAGGCAGATCTTTGTCCACAACCTCAAAGGAAGCACCCAGATCTGTTCAGAACTGGTGGTCAAGGACACCACATATACAAATGCCATAGATATAGCAACCTTAATGGCTGACAGATTCAGTGAAAACGTTACCCCTCTGAGCCCACCATCAGTAAATCAGGACATCCCCTTATATCTAGGGAACAGGTCACCATTGCTCTCTCAAAGGCAAACAAATACAGCCTCCATGGGACCTGATAACATCCCAGGCTGCATAGGTTCATAGGTACATAGGTAGGTACTAGGCTATTGGCCCTAGGGTCTATACAAGCCTAGCCAAAAAGGTATCCTGGCTTTCGCCATCCAAGAAAATTATTTTCCTGTGCCCCTGTCAAGCAGAACCACAGAAGTGATCCCCGGGGTGAATTTCCTATTTCCCATCCAATCATCAATATTTTTCTTGAAGAGTGCTAATGAGGAGCTCTGTTTGACATAGATAGGTAGTCTGTTCCAGAGTATGGGAAGTCTCTGTGACAGGAATCTATCCCTCCAGCATGTTCTGTTTATTGTGATGACAAGGTTTAGGTCTCTAGAGCATGTAGCTCAGAGGGATTGGGATTTCTTTAAGTGGAGCATGTCCAACAGCTCTGGGTTTGACATAGCTTTGTATGTTAAGCAGAGATCGCCTCTGAGTAGGCGATATGCAACAGAGTAAAGCTGGAGTTTTTTCAGACGGTCTGCGTAAGGCATCTGTTTGAGGCCAGTAAACCTCTTTGTGAGGTATTTTTGTAGCCTTTCCAGTTGTTGTAGATGTTTTGTGAGGTACATACCAAAAGGGGCGTTGTACTCTATAATGGGTCTAATGAGGGATGAGTCGAGGGGAACAATGACCTGTTTTTTTCTGAATGAGAAACCTTTTGTGATGAAGTGTGCCACGTAGAAGGATTTCCTGACCACTGTGGCGATGTGATTATCAAAGTGAACTCAGGCAGGAACTTGCAGTACCATTAGGCACCCTAGTGAACCAAAGCCTGAGTACTGGCTTCATCCTAGTTGAGTGGAGGACAGCCAGTGTCATCCCTTTACACAAAGGTAGAGAGTCCACCATTCTGGGAAATTACAGACCCATCAGCCTAACTAGCCTGATTTGCAAGGCCATGGAACGGATTATCATGGACCTCATTAACAAGGACATTGGCAACCTCCAAACACTTGATCCCACACAGTTTGGCTTTGTCAAGGGGAGGTCAAGTCTGCTAAATTTGGTCAACTTTTTTGAGACAGTCACCAAAGCCATGGCCAAGGGGAAGACCATGCACACCGCCTACCTTGACCTGGCCAAACCTTTTGACAGTATTCTCCACTCAGGCATGACAGATAAACTCTCTCATCTAGTTATCATTCCATATGTTACCAGATGGGTAGCAAACTGGCTCACTGATAGAAACCACGTAGTCAAAATAGGGGAAGTCACCTCAAGCAGTAAGTCCGTAACAAGCGGCATACCCCAGGGTTCGGTCTTGGGGCCTCTGTTATTTGGAATATACTTTTTGAGGTGCAGGCCAAAACCAGTGGGCTGTGGCTGACCAAGTTTGCAGATGACTGCAAGCTGGGTGCTGTCATCAATTCCCCTAGTAATGTGGACATCCTCCAAGAAGGTCTCACCCAAACAAATGACTGGTGCCAGAAACATAGCCTCAAGCTGAATGACAAAAAGTGCATCATCATTATCCCCTTTGGGGAGAGTGGCGTCACCACAAATTATCACAATGCCCTAAGCACAAAATCAGTCATGAGAGATTTGGGCACCCAGGTTGACAGCAACCTGACTTTTGGCCACCATGTTGCTTCCATGGTATGGAAATCCTTCTACATGGCCCACCTCAAAAGTAAGGGTATCTCATCCGGGGACAATGAGGTCATAACATCCCTGTACTCTTCCCTTATAAGGCCCATTATTGTGTACAACACACCTTTCGGCATGTACTTTGCAAAGCACATGCAGCAGCTGGATAGACCACAGAGGTTCTTCACCAGCAGAATCCATGGCCTCAAACATCTAACATGCACAGATAGGCTAAAAGCCCTACCCCTCTACTCAGTTTCATACAGACTCCTCAGAGGTGACCTCTGTCTGGTATACACGGTGATCATGGACCCCACCTTGATGGGACTGCTGCATATTCGCAAGTCCAGCTCCACTCGAGTAACCCACATGCACAGCCTCAACCTGGTCTGTGACATCAACAAGACTTAATGGCAGGACAGATTTGTGTCCCAGAGACTCCCTCATCTATGGAATAGACTCCCTTTCCACATCAAGACATCAAGCAGAGTACCCCTTTTTAAGCACAGCCTGGATAACTGGATAGGAAACAAAAAATATACCCCTAGGATTCCACGCATGTCCCTGCTGGACAGGGGCATTGGGTGCTGATTTGTCTAAACATGGACTAAACTCTTGGCTAGGCTTATAAGGGTCTCAGGGCCAATAGCCTAGTAACCTCCTATGATCCTATGATCTCTATCAAGGCGTCAGACACAAAGCAGTGACCCCCAAACCTTTTCCTTTGATAAACCTGCGGTCACCAGCAGCAACTACAGGTATTATGGTTCTGTACAAACATGCCCATTTCTTTAACAAAAGCTTTAGCACTGACAGTGGAATCATAAGTGGTCTCTCTCTGCTTTTTCTGAGATATTGTCTTTAAAATGAAAACAGGAATGCTCGCTGTATTGGCTTGCCAGAGATTTACAGGAGCAGTGCCTCTTTCTTCCATTGGTAGGGCCGATAATCATATATGTCTGCATCCACTCCTTCTTCTCATTACTGCTTTTCCCTGTTTAACACATCACTAGACTATTTTAGCTGGCTGATTGTGTACCACCTTCTTATATACTGCATTTCTTTTATAAAAGTGTACTAGTCTTTACATTCATTACTCTATAGTTTCCTAATGTCTTGTACTCCTCAAGTGACTGCTGCTTACTGTGTTTTGTATCTTGCTGCATAGTACAATGATTAAGGAAATTAAGGTCATGGGCTATAAAGCTGACAACATGAGCTTGATTCCCATCAGCTCCCACTTATACACTGTGCAAACATGAGTCAGTTACTCCAGTTCATTGCAAGTGGAAGCCTTCCCTATAAAAGAGACTTGAATATTCTACTATGATTACCTACTGTTCAGAAAGAAATAATAAACAAAAATAAATAGGCAGTTACTTAGCATGCAATCTAGGAGACCATTGAGAAGTCTAGCTGAATTTCCCAGTTTCCCGAAAGCAATGTCTGGTTATGTTCAGGGTCACACTGTAGGGAAATGGAGACTAAGGGAATTGACCTCTGTGCTACAGATGCCAGGTCATTAACTGCTTGTAGCTTTAACTCTTTACAATAAGTTACAGATATTTTCATTTACTTATACATTTCTCTACTAGGACAGTCTGCTAACCGCCAAGGAACATTTTCAGGCTCAGCCTCGCGTATGCAACCAGCAGTGAAAATCAAAAATATATTACCAAGTGTTTTAGATTCACATACTACTTAACATATTTACAGATGTTTTAAAAATTAATTGTTTATTTCCATTTTGTTCCATAGTGATGCAAAATAATACAGGCCCTAATTGTAGCCATGCCTCTCACATTACAGAAAAGTCCCAGTTATTATCACTTGTATTCATATCCCAGGGCAATCTTTACCAACATTAGTAATAAACTGCTTGCCCCAAAGTATCCGATTATTTACATGTATTTCCCTTACTCTCAGGCTAGGACGATATCAGGATGGTTTTACCTTCTCTCTGCCTTCCTGTGGAGAGTGGGAAGAGGCACAAGGACATGGCAGACAGTGGTGGTGGTTGTGGTAGAAAGGGGAACTTCAGAAACCAACGTGGAAAAAATATATATACCATGCCCCCCATTGTTCTGTTCTCTGCAGTGATATGTATTATATCACTATCACTAGTTTTGATTGTTGTTTGGGATATTTCCCAGTCATCCTAATGTTGAGAACATCACGTTGTTTTATAAGCTGAGATTTCTCAGAGAATGGCCACACTAGCTACTCATATTGCACTGACGAGCGATTTCTCAGAGAATGGCCAAACTAGCTACTCATGTTGCACTGATGAGCGATTTCTCAGAGAATGGCCAAACTAGCTACACATGTTGCACTGACGAGCCTAGAAATAGGGTAAAATGTGGCATGTCGACATATAGTGGAGTTCAGCCTGAATGCATCAAGACTTTAAAAATAAAATGTCAGTCGTCATTCAGAAGGGCTAGTGTTGGAACACATGAATGTCCGTAAGGGTTATTTGCATATATCCCATGGACCTCCTTTAAAAGAGGTTAAAGGTATTACACATTCAAGAATTCAAGACTCTGGTTTATCTGGGGTTTTCTGCTTGTGGTTTATCTGGTGTTTTCTGCATAGTGTTAGCTGTTTGGCTTTTCCCGTGTGATCTTTTTGCTTATGGTTTGATTATGTTTGTAATAGTTTTCCTGCAGGTAAAAGATAAAGAAGCAAGTTCATCCCCTACTAAAGTCGCACTTGTACTTGAGGGTCCAGTTCTAGATCAGTTACCTCTCCTCCCTCTTCCTCTCTCTCACGTAATTAACTCCATCTCCCAAGCTCTATAGTACTAATATACGAATGATTTGACAATAACAAGATAATCCTGAAGTGACGAAATATACAAGAGCTCCTCTGTTAACAGCGGAGTATTTCAAAACTGGCTTTAATCTACATATTTGTTATTTAATTTCATGCCCAGGGTTTTCTTTCCCATCTAAGGTAGATATAAAATTTTTAGCTATTCAGACAAGAAAACATTTCTGCACTTGCAACTACAGTTCTGTGACTGTCTTCTTAATACTTAACCTATGCCCAGCACCACCCTTCTTCTATCGTTAAATTACCTATCCTTCCCTTCAGGTTCTGCTATTGTACCACTGCACATTCAGCACTCATTCCACCTTCCCACTCTACCTCTTCCTTCACAGCACAGTAACAGGCAGAAATAGGATTCACTTATCCTTTATTTTGGGGGGGAGGGGCAAAGGCAAACCTTTCCTCATGTCTGACCTTTATTTCTGCACCCCTTATTTAATATTGTAATTCCAAGGTCACAGCACCTAGGAGTAAGTGGAATTCCCTTCCCCCACAGACACATTTGAGCAGCTGGCATTTTGCTCAGTTGTGCATGACCATAAAAAGGGACTTCATGCAAAATAACAACTACAATCCTTGTTTGGAGCATCATTTAGTACCTGCAAAAAGATCCACCCTAATTTTTTATACTCCGCTGACAAGTAATTATAACTCTTAATATCATAACCGTGGGCAGAATTTTAGGATGTCGTTGTTTTTCTTGTTATTTAATATAAATTGTCTTCTCCCTGTAACCCTTACGGTACCTGAACATATAATGGTGTTTGTTGTTCCAAAATAAAACCTGCTTGTCCTTTGCCCAATTTAATAGTGCAGGAAGTGTAGAAAATATGCCCATGCTGTCAGTGATCCATGTTCAGCTACAGGTCAGCATGACAAAAAGCTAGTAAGGAGGGAAACAAAGGCCTGACCAGTGGTCAGCTCATGTCTTCTGGAAAGATGTGAAGGGTGAGAGACCATTTTGGAAAGAGATGAAGGGTGAGGGATTACTTGTTACCACAGTGATAGGGATAGCTGGTCACAAGCATGCCTCACTGTGATGATGTAAGGTTTGTGTTGAGTAGACTGTGTGTATTGAAGGGCATGTAGACTTTGTGTACCAATATCATATGTTAATGGTTTAACTGATGGGTAATCACTGGCTACCTTAATGCCTGAGGTCAGCTTGGAGGGAGTGGGCCATTCCTTCTGTATTATACACTGGGGTATACACACTTGCCCATGTGTGCATGCACATGCTGCCTTTATATGATGCCTATTTAATAGATGCCTATTATCTCCAACCTAGAACTTATAGCCCTAAAAATATGCCTAAACACTCAAAAAACCATCAACCTCATAGTTACCTATATCCCACCAGGGAAGAATACAGAAAGCCTAGAGCAAACCCTAAGCTGGTTAGCCACCAACTACCCACAAGAAACCATAGTACTTGGGGATGTCAATATTGACTGGTCTCTCTGTTCTACCAACACTACCCCGCAACCCATTAACTTACATGGTTTTTCCCAACATATTCTATCCCCGACTAGGATAGGCAATACTCTACAAAAAGAAAGTACCATTGACTGGATCCTTACCAACAGAGACTCAAACAACTATATCACGGGTACCCTTCCCAGTGATCTCAGTGACCATCTAATAACTTATATTATTAAAACATAAATACCTAACTTCCAACCCCCCCCCTATATAGACTTATCAGAAACAAAAAGAAATTTATCCCACAACCATTTCTTGATGACCTAAAATCCTGCAACTGGACCCTATTAAAAACTCTACCCCTCCAGGAGAGTGTGTCCCACTTCAACGACACTTTCCTTAAGATACTTGACGCACATGCCCCACATAGACAAATTAGATCCAAAGTCCGTATAGCTCCCTGGCTAACTAGTGAAACAAAAAACAAAATTAAACTCCGTGACGAAGCCTGGGATACATGGAGAGCAACAAAACCCCCCCAAAATCGTACTAAATTTCAACAGCTAAGAAACACTACCAAAACAGCCATTACCCAAGACAAAAAACAATACTTCTGCCTCCTCCAGGACAAACACCAGAATAACCCAAAAAAATTCTGGGTTGGTTTTAACAACCTCCTGCGCCCAGGTAAAACTACAACCCCAACCCCCGAGGTACTTATTGAGAAAAGTCAGGAAGATGTAGCTAATACCTTTAACTCCTTCTTCACCGAGACAATCCAAACTCTAGCCAATCAACTTACCTCCAATCCCCCATCGACCACAAAACCACAAGACGTTGTCCCTACCCCTTTCACTTTAAAGCCAGTCTCTTCCGCTTACATACGTACCCTCTTAAAAAAGCTCAAACCAACCACCCTTGCGGCTGACCACCTCCCAGCGGAATTCTTACAAATTGCGTCTGATGTAATCGCTTACCCTATATCAATCCTTATCAATAGAACCATAACTGAAGCCAACATCCCCTCTATCTGGAAGATCTCTTACATCATTCCGCTTCACAAAGGAGGTAACTCCACAGAAATATCTAACTATAGACCAATAGCTATACTGTCCCCAATAGCGAAAATCATGGAAAGATGCATCCACAAACAACTTCTTCACTATTTAACCTGTAATCATCTCCTGTCCAACTCCCAGCACGGCTTTCGCCTCCACCACAGTACCACCACGGCCCTCCTTTCCTTTGTCGACTCCATTAATAACAATCGTAATAACAAACTAATATCCTCTGCCCTCTTTCTTGACCTATCGAAAGCTTTCGATATGGTCAATCACCAGCTCCTTCTAAACAACCTTGCAAACCTACATCTGGACACCCCAGCACTAACCTGATTCCAGGCTTACCTCACTGGCAGGCAACAAGCTGTCCGGTGGCAAAACAGACTATCAGGCCTACTCCCCAATACCATTGGCGTTCCTCAAGGCTCAATTTTGGGTCCACTTCTGTTTTCCATCTTCATAAATGACCTACACTCAGTCATCCCTAAATCCACCTGCATCCAATACGCCGATGATTCCACCTTGATCTGCTCTGATGTCTCTCTCCTAAATCTCCAAACTACCACTCAACACTGTTTTTCTCTAGTAGAAAAATGGTTCACCGACCTGAAACTCCTACTTAATCCAACTAAAACCAAACTACTACTATTTTCTCCCAACGTTTTCTCAACCCTAGGAACAGAACTCACAATCAACGACAATACAACCTTCCATGTTAAATCCAACAATGGGACTATCATAACCCCTGTCGCCAGTACCAAATTACTAGGTGTAACTATAGATCATAAACTCAAATTTGACAGTCACATTACACAAACTGTAAAATCTCTTAACAAAAAACTAGGATCCATGTACAGAATAAAAAACTATCTAACTCCGACTGCCAAATTAACTATTGCCCGCACACATCTTCTCTCCACCCTCCTCTATGCCTCCCCAGTCCTTTCTTTCCTCAACAAACGTGAACTCAACATGCTCTCTACTGCCTACAACCACATTGCTAGATTTATAACTGGATCCCCTTATCGCACTCACCATTGTCTCAACCTGAGGAAACTTGGTTGGTTGGAACTCCCAAATCTTCTCAAACTTAACCAACTCACTGAAGCTTGCAAACTAATCAACCAACCGGATAGAACTCCCTCATTATCTAGCATTTTGACCCCATACACTAACCTTAATAGTCTTCGATCATCCAACAGCACCCAGATCCGAACCATCAAAGCTAAGAACTCAGGTGGTGATGCCCTCTTTGCCAACTCCATTGGCAAGCCGTGGAACTCCCTGCCAAACTACCTTAGAATTACAACCTCACACCATCAGTTCAAAAACAACCTGAAATAATATCTCAAAACACAATGGCTATGCCCATGTCGTGAACCTGACTAAATATATATTCTCAACCCCTTCCAAATGTCCAAAATCTATCAACAAATGGCAAACATATTTATTTTTCTTGTAATTCTCTATTTACTATTTGTTTATAAGATACTTCAGCTATGTATAACCTTCTGATTGCTCTGCTGTCATTTTAACAACTATGTAAAATTTCTCAATCATCGTGTATTTTGGAAAATGTACATTATTTTTTACTTGTATTTTTAAATTGTATTAACTACCATGTTGGAGCTTTTCTCCTCGGGCCTCTACTGAAAAAGGATATGTATCCAGCTAGACTAGCCCGGTTAACAAATGTAAAATAAAAAAAAAAATAATAATAATAATAATAATAATAATAATTATAGGAAGAGGATACAAATCATGTCTCAAGTGATACCGAGTAACAGCCAACCAACAGCTGTCTGCTTCAGATGGTCTGCTGGACAAATGATCTGACAGGCCATACCTAGCCTGCATCTCCCTGAGTTTCACTGCCACTCATGGGGCAGATTTGCGACCATAGCTTTTGTCATCTTTTTAGTTGTTATTTTTTCTGACCCTCTCAACGGAAAAGGGGGCACTATCTACTTATTTTTCTGTTTACGGTCAGTTCTCTGTCCTTTTCCACTGAAGTGCTAATCAGAAAGAAGTTTAAAGTATGTGATGTTTTACTCAATATCCAAACAATTATTCTCTTTATCAGTAATGAAAATAAATAACTTCTGTCTTTTTGCATCAGTTAACTTGTTCCTTTTTCAACCATTTCTTTGGTCACCCCATCCATTTTTCTTAACAGAGACTAATCATTTTGTTACCCTGGGCTAGTTAGCATAAAATAAACAAAGTAAGTAAGTAAGTGAGTAAATGGTTCATAGATTGGTACTAGGCTATCGGCCCTAAGGCCTATGCAAGCCTAGCCATAACAATTCCCTGGAAATTTTTTCCCACAATATTTACTTCTCTGGGCCCCTGTCTAGCAGGGTGACTAACATGATCCCCGGGGTGAATTTCCTATCTCCCATCCAATATAGGTTCATAGGTTGGTACTAGGCTCTTAATTAAGTAACTAAATAAATGGACAGATGGATACAGCCATTACATTTTATGATTCTTGTCTCAAAGATCTAAATGCCACACCCTTCCCTTGTTTATTTCCTGCCTTAATTTATAGGGCCAGTACTATAAATTGTATTTTATTGTAAGCATTACATAATATGGCTGTGTAGTCCATAAACCCTTTAATAAGTAAAAACAGTGACTCAGATCACACTGCTAGTATGAGGAACACTGCTAGTATGAGGGCCACCTTTACTTCACAGTCAGATAATACTATGAGTAAGACATGTAAGTTATAATGAACTGCAGAACTGCAATATCAAACTTTGTATGCAGAGGTGACCTGTGCCTGACATATAAGGCCATGTCAAACCCAGATTTGATGAATATGCTTCACCTCAAAAAATCTAGATCCCTCAGAACCACAAGGGCGGGAGACTTAAACCTTGACACGGTTATAAATAGAACGTGCTGGAGGGACAGATTCATCACCCAGAGACTCCCTATGCTGTGGAACAAAATCCCGGTACATGTGAGGCAGAGCACCTCTCTGGCCTTGTTCAAGAGGAATCTTGACCAATGGATGGGAGATTGCAGATATACCCCAGGGATTACTTCAGTGTCACTGCTTGACAGAGGCACAGCAAAATGATAGGCATAGTTTTTATTCAAACTAAAGGGGTGGCGAAAGCCACATAACTATGGGCTAGGCTTATAAATGCCCTTGGGCAGATAGCCTAGTATGAACCTATGAACCTATGAAGAAATCGAAAGGCTTCCCAATACTTTCTTGGGCTGGGAAAATCATGATGCACGCGGGCACTCACACACTCACTCACATACTCGCACACACACATGTGTGTGCCTCTCTCTCTCTGTCTCTACATGTATGTGTGTGTGTGTGTGTGTGTGTATATGTATATATATATATATGTATATATATATATATATATATATATATACATATATATATATATATATATATATATATATATATATATATATATATATATATATATATATATATATATATATTTTAATTTACTTTATTTTACTTTACATTTGGTAACCAGGAAAGTCCGACTGGACACAAGTTCTTTTTCAGGGGAGGCCTGGGAAGAAAAGCTCCAGTTACAGCACGTGTCTAATTCATTAAAAAATAAGACTTATCCCCACGAGCCACACGCTCTAGGGATCTAAACCTCACCACAACAATAAATAGGACATGCTGGAGGGATAGATTCCTGTCCCAGATACTTCCTACGCTTTGGAACAAGATCCCAATCTACATTAGGCAGAGCTCCTCGCTAGCACTCTTCAAAAGAAATCTTGACGAGTGGATGGGAAACAGAAAGTTTACCTCGGGGATCCTTCAGTAGCTCTGCTGGACACAGGCACAGGGAACTAATCTAAGGGGGCGGCGAAAGCCAACACATTCTGGCTAGGCTTATAAATGCCTTCGGGCAGATAGCCTAGTACCTCTACCTATGAACCTATAAGAATTACATACATTTACATAAAAATAAGAATAATAAAATTAAGCTAAGATTGTTCAGTGAGCTGTACATCAGTAGAGATATATTTACATACGAATAAAGCATAAAAAAATTAAGCTAAGATTATTGAGTGAGCTGTACTTCAGTAGAAATAGCCAGAATGATATATTAAAGTGTATACATAATTATCACTTGGAGGTGGGGGAGGAGAGTTGGAAGAGTGGTGAAGCTAGAGAAGTGAGACTAACAAGAATGCGAGAAGAGTAGTGAAAGAAAACGAGGGAGGGGATTTAACTAGGGCTTTTATATATATATATATATATATATATATATATATATATATATATATATATATATATATATATATATATAATTTTTTTTTTCCCAGTATACTATGTAGCTTATTTGGCAGTAAATACAATTTATTGAACCACCAGCAGGATATATGTCTAGTAATGCATGAAAGCAAGACATTGACACAAAAAATTACACAGTTTGGTGACACCTATTACTAAAGAGGAGCACTTCTAGTTGTTAGAATTAATTACAAATCTACTTTAATGGTTTCTAGGACCAGAGCCAATGGCTTTGTAGCACATATATACTACACTGCAATTTAAGGTGTGCAATTTACTGTCAAAGCTAGGGGGAGTAAAAGCACATAAAATATATTCTCATTCAATTCGGGTCAGCTGTTCTTGGCAGTCTGGAAGGCTGGACTAGTTACTGAGTCAGGTTATGGATGGAGTTTGGTGGCCGGGTCATATGCAATGTCTGTGTGGTGGGACACCAGATCACAGCTATATATTTAAAGAATTTCTTTGCTAGAATCAGATAAAAAGATGGGGAAAGGACCTCAGCTTTCAGGCAGCTACAGCTACATGCATAACTGAGGTGAATGTTGGGACCATGCAAGCCCAGGTACTTTTCTACAAAAAAAAAGAAAGTGTTCCCAGTTGGTGGGTAGCAGAGGCAGCTACCCACCACAAAGGAAATGGAAGATGTATACTGAATGGGCAGCCTGGAAATGTCTGCACAGAAGGCTGGAGCAGAAAATGCTCCATATTTTTGATGCACAAGCCAGATGTAATCACCTGAGCCTGAAATAGTCTACCCAAATGGGCATATATAAGGATAAATGCATATGTAGTTCATTAAATGCTATAAACTAGACATACTGAGACAAGCACGCTAAACTAGTTAAAGGTGAAAAATTTCCTCTATGCAGTGGGCTGTAAGCCTTGCATCCTTTCTAATTAGTAGAACTACCTCCAAGATTGCCAGAGCTCATTGTAGGTTAATATCTACATTCATCAAAACCATCTAATGTACCAATCTCAGTCAACTGGACTTCAAAGTCACACTGTAATCAGTTTAATGAAGTTTACCTGCAAAGAACACAGATGGCTGATTTAACGAATAAATGTATATTACTTGCTATATACAATATACTATTACTGTTAGTGCAAAGGTGGTGTGTTCTTCTACTACATTATTTATATTTATTCATAATGTAAGTAGGCTGTACTTGAAAAGGGGTCAGTTAGTGACTTACATAAAAATAGAAATATGCAGATTATCTCCCTAAAATACTAAAAATCTGGCCTCTGGCCAAAGTGCTGATGAATGCTACGATGCAGGTACAAAGCAGGTCACTGGACCCAATGGAAATCCCAGGGGACTGGAACAAGCCACAGAAGGTGCCTATTCAAAATGGAAGTGATAAGAACAGCCCAGGAAACTACAGACCAGTTAGCTAGACCTCAGCTGTGGGCAAGTAACAAAAAAGTACTGTGGGTGATGTACCTGACATACCTTGAGGAAAACAGGCTGAAGTCTACACTTAAGCATGGCTTCACAGGTAAAAGGCAATGCCAACATTCAGTTCTGTGACTGCATTACAATGCTCCTGGTTAGGAAGAGCCCTGCTGATGTAGTTCCAACTTGATTTCAGCAAGGCGTCTGACTAAGTATCACTTAGACAGCTACCATGTGAGTTCAGAGCATGCTGAGCAGGTAAATGGCTACTAAACATGGAAGAAAAGTGATTTAAATGGGGGGAATCTACATTAATTTGTCAGCTACATTAACAGTCAACAAAACATTGAACCAGAAACATCAAAACGCTGGAGTGTTGAAATGTGGCAGCACAGCAGCTGCTTGTCTGTGGTTGTGGTACATGTGGGGTAGGAGTGGTATTTTGCTCTTTCCTAGTTGTAGTGCTATCGCAGAATTGGTATACATAATTAGCACAGGGTGTGCAATTTGCAGGACATCTGGCCCCCTACAAAAATATGTTTTATACATTTTTGTGTCAGTCAATATTCTGGAGTTCCAGTGTTTTGTGTGTTGACTATTTCTGCAGTCAACAATCTGATATAGATCCAGCTTAAATGATATAGAAAGTAGTTGATAGAGGAAATCTATATGTGGACAGAAAGGTAATCAGTGGTATGCCATAGTACTCGGTGAAGGGGCTGTTGCTCTATGCTTTTCTCAGATATAACATTATATATCACAAAGCAATCAGTCTGTTAGCAGAGGATACCAAAACAGGGGTGGTAGTTAAAGACGGAGTGGGGTGCAATGCAAGGAATTTGAAAAGACTTCTTCTTCTTTTGGCTTTTTTCCATTTAGGGGTCACCACAGCGGATCACCTGTCCGCTCATGATTGGCAGTGGAGTTTTATGGTGTTGAGTTGCCAGCCCGGCACCCAACCTTCCACAGAAGGCACACACACGCACGCACTCATGCCTACGGCCAATTTAGAGTGTCCAGTCCACCTACAGCATGTCTTTGGGATGTGGGAGGAAACCGGAGCACCTGCAGGAAACCCACGTGACCACAGGGAGGACATGCAGACTCTGCACAGAAGGCACCCCAGCCAAGAATCAAACCAGAGAACCTCTTGCTGTGAGGCGGCAATGCTAACCGCTGCACCTCCGCAGCGACCCAAGGAATTTGAAAAGACTGACAGATTCAAAACAAAAGTAAAGCTGATGTTTAATGCAAACAAATGCAATATGCTGCACTTTCTGCGCAATAAGTTCCAGAAAGAATATCACCTGAAAGGACACCTGTTGGGGTGTATGACCAATAAAAAGACTCTGATTTGCTGATAACTGTGACAATGAATCCTTAGGTGCAAACTGTAAAGGCAGCAGCCAGGGCCTATAAAACACTGAATGTACCCATAGGGGAAAAGCCTCCTGAGACACAGAGACTATCATATCATTCTATAGTAAACAAGTGGGGCCCGAGTACACAGTTTGGCAACTGTACCAAGATAAAAACAGCAGTATTAGAAATGGTTGAGATTAAGTCAATAATACATAAGAGGAGTGAAGGGAAGATACTTTAAAGAAAGAAAGACTGGAACAGTTCATATGATACTGGAAGCTAGGAGGAACGGGGGATTTATTATGGTTACAAAAGATCATAAAAGGAGACCACGAGACAACAGAAAGTACAGTTGTGTACACTTACCATAAATGTAGATGTTTGAGTGTATTCACTGTTGCAGTCATCACCTGTGGGTTATCCCTGTTGTGGTAGCCCTCGGCCAGCCCGAATACCAGAGTCAATGTTTTTCTGCATTGGCTGCTGTCGCTTGCTGACTGAGGTCAGGTTGTCAGTGCTATAAAGCAAGGCAGCTGACGCCATTACATCAGTCTTTCTTGCTGTGGAGCCCGTAGTAGAAGCAGTTCGCAAGTATGCCGGTCGGTTGCTACAAGAGTCTGAATTACAGCTGAAAACGTCTAAAGTTAAGTACCCCGTTGGGGATCCTTTTTTCTTGCACTAACCAATGTCCGAAAAAGTTAACAATTATCTTGCCTGTGGAAAGCAAATCCAACACCAAGACTTCCATTCATACTGCATCACTTGTTTAGGCCCAGACCACAATGTCCCCCATTGCCAGTTCTGTGCCCTCTTTAACGTGAGAACCATTCATCGTAGAGCTCTTATTGTAGCCAGGTATTTTTGTCTTCCATCTTCGCATTCAAAAATGGTGTCCCTCAGCCAACAATCCGTAGACATTCTGAAAAAAAGTAAGGATAAAAATAGAGACAGACCACACAAGGCCAAGCCTCCTGATGACTCTACCGCTAAGCAGGTAGTCAGTTCTCCAGATTCAGTGAAGCGCTGACACACAACCTTCAACGAAGGCACGCCCATTCATGCATGCCTCCACACAGAAGACGCTCTAGCTGAGAATCGAATGGGACAACTTCTTGCTGTGAGGCGACAACGCTACCGCAGCACCACTACCGCGGGTGTTACTTAAGGAAGTATTATTTTATGTAAAAGGTTTTGGATGCCTGGAACAGGCTGTCAAGATGGGCAGTGGAAAGGAAAACCCCAGAATGCTTCAGGGCAGTGCTTTGTGTTAGAAGTGGCAAGTGAGGCTTAGTGTGTGTAAACTGCAAGAAGCTAGCTGTGCACACAGGGAGGACAGGGGAAAGAGAGAGAGTGAGAGAGAATCCTTCTTCTGTTAGCCATGACATGATGTGAAGAGTCTGTCACTAAGCAGCTGCATTCCTTATGCGTTCTTTAGTTTGCACCCATTTGGAATATACACTGCTATTTTCACAGGCAGCTGCTTCATTTTATTTATTTACCTACTGGCATCTTATTACTGGGAAAGACAGACTGGCTAGGAGTCCATTTTCAGTGGACGCCCAGGGAAAAAAGCTCCAAAGTATTAGAAAACATTTTAAGGATAATTATTTTACAGTCTTTTAAAATAATACAAAAAATACAGTATAAATAATTATACCAAATTAGACATAATATGAAAACATTGGTTAAGAACAGATACAAGTTATATAACCATGATTTAATAGTTAGAGAAATTTCAGCCAGTTTATAGAGATATTAAAGGTACGTTAGTATAATGCAAATGGGAATTGCAATATGAAATGAGAGAAAAGCAGGTTTATGGTACATTTAGAGAGAAATTGGGGGAGAAATTGACAAAAGGAAGTGAGTGAAGAAGGGAGAGTAAAGGAGATGTAAGCTATGACTAGGTATTTGTTCCCATTGAGGGGTACCATTTATCCAGGTATTTAACAAGAACAGAGCTAGCTTTTGGCTAAGAAGTCTTTCAGAATGGTTTTGAAGGATGGAAGGGAGGGTATTGACCTGATGGATAGATATAAGGAGTTACAGGCCTTAGCAACATGGTAAGAGTGCAGACAATGTCCAGCAGATTTGATAGGTTTCTGGACAAACAGGAATTTTTGGTCACTGGATTGTAATGACCGACTCAGAACATACTTCTGTAGAGTGTTATTTAGTTGTGGGCAAGCAAATGGATTCTGGATAATTTTACAGGTGGTAAGAAACTGTGTATATTTTAGTTGATGGGGTAGAGCTAACCAATTTAGGCTTTTTAGTGCTATACAGTGCTGGGTTCTGAAAGGGGTCCATCCATCCACTCATCCACAACCCCCTTTCCCATTTCTGCACATGTGGTCAGCGTGTCACTTCGACAATTACAGTCATCTAGAGCCAAGGTTTACACCGCAGTATGGCTAGTCCTGCTATATATTCAGGGTTCTGAAAGGGGTATTTGAAACTTTGTTACAGCATTTTTTAAGTTTTGATTTTTGTGATGCCTGAAGGTTAGTACAGATGGGAGCACCATAAAAACGTGTTTGGAGGGGGTAGGTAGTGGCAAAAGTACCTTTAGTTGTGTCAGTGGGAATGTTTTGGTCTCTATAAAGCATTTCTAGATTTTGATGAGTTTTTCTTGTGAAATTTTGTATAAGCAGGTTGTATTTAAGATTATCATCCAATATCATCCTTACAATTTGCTGTGGGAAGTAATTTCAATGGCTGTATTATCGAGAGAGAGCTTTAAATTTAGTTTTTTTTTTATGGGAGAGGGATTTGGGGGAAAAAGTAATTTTTTTTTTTTTTTTAGGGTTGAGCATGGGTTGTTGAGTTACATAGCCATGTGTCACTTGCTGTTAAAGCTTCCTGAGTAATTATTTGGAGACGTGCCATATTATCAGATGTGCAAATGAGTGTGGAGTCATTTGCATATTGCATGTGGGAGGCCTCTTGTGTGGATGCATTAATGAGCCTGGCACAAATTTCCAACTGTCCTAAAGCTCTGTGCAGTTAAGCGACTTGCTCAAGGTAAGCAAGTGAAAGCTGAGGGAATCAAACCATTTACCAGAGGAAATAGTCTGTTAACAGCTCATAGCCTTAATCCTCTGTGCTAACTGCCATGCTAACTTCTACTTCATATGTTCCGTTTAACTCATTCCACTTAATGCACAGAACAAGAAAAGTGTAAGTATAATAAAGGACCATCACGTCATGTTTCACTGCAGATACACTAGTAAAACTTTAATATCTTACTCTATGTCTGTGCAAAAGTTTCAAGTGCTTGTTTGAAGTGTTTCATGGTGCAGTCGTATTTCCTGTTTTGGTGCAATGACGTGAAGGAGTGAACTTAGGACCAAGGTGTACAAAGATCCCCTGCCACTGTTCACAGGTTTACAGCAATGTCTCATGTACTAGCTGAAAAGAATGTCACAGATAGTTGGCATCTGTAAATCCCATGTACTGGAACAGCACCAGTGTGACTGGCTGTCTTTTATAAACAATATGCCACCACAACTCTGTACTTTTGTTGATAACCACTTCATTGTTTGTTTAGTAAGTAAATAAAAATAACCACTTCATTGTTGGTTTAGCTAACATGCTAACTATCTAACATTTACACATATTTATTTAAATTGCTTTGCCTTTATCAATGTCTTTGTGGGTGATCATTGTAGAACAGTACTCCTTGGATGTTTATTAAAAAGGAGTTTCTTTCTCTCAGACATACTTGTTAATAAAATATAAATAAATAAAATCATATACTAGTTTACTGCATTTCTTACAATGACACTTGTTTGCTGATCATCAGCCCTCTCACAGACCATTTATTTCCTATCACTGAGGTGGGAGTTGACCAGGAGGGGGCATCAGTGAGACAGTCATTGTGGTGGTTTGAGGTTTTTAATGCTAAGCCCTACTCCCAGCACAAACCTGGTAAAGAGCTGGAGAGGCGATGTTCAATGGCTGAAGCTATACGCCATTCCTTTAGTTCCACCAGGAGCATTACCTCCAGACAGCTCCACAGCTCCCTTCAAAGAACTGCCTAGTTTGATTCTGGGGTTGGTCAACTCTCCTCCTGGGAGAGGACAGCAGGCCATTCCTCTTCACTGATGTCACAGTCCTCCAGTGCTGAGGCTGCTAACTGAAGTCTGGTCACCTGGTTTGCAGTTAGAGCTTCTTTACTCTACATCACAGAGCTAGGCTAACCTTCTTAGTCACACCCGAGCTGTTTCCCTCCAGTCCTCGTCTTGCTGTTTGGTCAACTTCTGACTTGAAGTAATACTTTGGATCACTATAATCTCCATTTTAGAACAGAAAATCAAATGCAAACAAATAAAGAGTTGATTGGATGCTATTTATTTTGGCCACTACATGAATTATACACATCAACAAAAGCAATACTAATGTTCCCTTGCATATTCTGGAAATGCACTGCACCAATGTATTTACATAATTATTTCCCATGTGATCAGACAAACAAGTGTTGCAAGTTAATGTGCTTTCATGTATGTTTAACATTCATAACATGCTTGCAGGGAATACTGTAATCACCATTATGCCTCTGGTTGTACAGATCTGTACCTTACAGGATCTTTCCTACATTGTTGTGACTGGCTGTGAATTCTGGTGCTAAGGCAGTTTTTCTACATTTACTAATGACATGAGAACTACTTTGTGAATGACTTACCTTTCAGATTTTAAGTCACATTGAATTATGAACCTCACTTCTGTCCCTGTTATGTGCACTCATAGGTTCATAGGTTCATAGATTAGTACTAAGCTAACTGCCCTTGCGAGCCATTTTAAGCCTAGCCAATTATCCCTTGTGAGACTCAAACCCTGCACCTTGTGTTTGTAAGGCAAACACCTTAACCATTAGGCCACCCTCCCACCCCATGTTTACCTCGCTTTCTGCAGCCTGCAATTTACTAGAGGCTATTCCTACCCCTGCTGTGGGGTAAATATGTAACTAGTACTGTAATGTGCTGCAGAACACCTGGTGACACTTTTATAATAGCTAGTTGTTTAAGTCACTGAATAGGCAGCTCTGAAATATTTTACTTTTCTGTCTAATTTGTGTGTTTTTATGAATTTTAGGGTACCTCACATGAAGGCCACAAAATGGAGCCCTAACAAATGTCCATATTCCTCATTCATTCCCTCGGGGGTGGGGGGGGTGGGGGGTGAGAGCTGGTTGATAGGTGTTATGAGAATATCCTTCCATATTAACATCCCTCACACACCATCTTTCATCTGACTATGTCTGCTAGTATTCAGGTAAATTGGAAAAATGGTGTCCCTTCATGCTTTTCCTCAGAAAAGGAAGGCTGGCCAAGAGCAGTTTATTCACCCTCCCAAGATATCCGTTCAAAGCCTTGTCTACACTTCACATTTGAGCCACCTGTGTCAAGGATGAAAATGCTACCTTTGAGCCATTGAGATAGCCAGCTGGTAGACTGTTTTAACATGATGTTTGTTAAGTTTAAAATGTCTCTCTATGTCTTGAATTCCTGTGCCTTTCCTAGACTGCCCCTATGACTATCACAGCAGTACAGTAACACAAGTGACTCAAAGTTCACAGCTGCTTAGACAAAATTATTTTGTAGCTATTAGATCTGTTACCTATGAGGTCATACTAAGTGAGGTCACAGTGGGTGGAGCTGAACTAGACTACCCAGCTGTCAGTCAGAGGGCTAGTCTAACATCTGTGTAACAGCTCATTAAAATAATATGCAAAACATTAAATCTAAGCAGAAATGACAAGTTACAGATGGTGACTATTTGGAATATAAAGAATAAAGGAATTCTTTCTCAACTCTTGGCTCTGTACATGTCTTCCAGCCCTTTATTTATTTCCCCTATCTTTTCTTTGCTTTTACCTTCTCTCCTTTCTCTCTTCTCTAATTACCTAATCTCCCCCACTTCCCCTACTGCTCCCTACTTATTCTTTTTTCTTCTCTCCTCCCGTTTGTAATAACTCTTTACTTTATCTCACACTTTTTTTCACCCACTTTGTCTTTCACAAGTGTATCATCTGTTATCTCTTATTTTTGGTTTGCTCAATATTTCAATGAATGTTCTGCTAATTTAATTGTAATTATCTTGTACATAGAGATTCTCCTGTTATTTGAAAGTTTTTCTCATAATGTGTCTCTATTGGACAACTTAATTATTATTTTATATTGTACTTAGTATGTTTATTAATTGTAATATGTCTACGGAGCTTTTCTCCCCAGGCCTCCTCTGAAACTAGGATTGATGTCTAGTTTGACTTTCCAGGTAAACAAATAAATAAATAAAATGTGTGACAGCATAACTGAAGACTTCAGTACCACGACTAATTTAAGAGACTTATGCAGTCTTATGCAGTTACTACACATTAACAGAGGAGATAATAAATTTGAAGTTTTACCTTTCCTTGTTGATAGCTAGTAGTTAATTTTTCAGAGCATCTTTCATTGTCTTTGGAACTGGTAGGCCCTCCACAATTTCTGATCCACTCCCACTAGCTCTTGGTTGGAGGTTTCTCACAATAGTCCGTTTGCACAGGTCCTGCAATGTTACCACTCGGCAGTTGAGTGGTTTATTAAGAATCAGTGGGACTGTACACTCCTTACCTTCAGTGTAGCAGAAGGTCACCTCACTGAGGCCATCGGTTGCCTGAGATGCATAATGGTCCACTAACTTAACCACACAGTCAAAGGTGTGAGGCTTTTCAGTGCCAGGGTCTGTCTCTAAGTAGAAGAGGCAATCCTTCTGTTTGATGCGCAGGTTTGTAATTCCTGCCTCAGTCCGGACACTGAGTGTGAACAGGTGACGATGGTCAGAAGAGTCCCGTA
>NC_056726.1:991282430-991314930 GCF_019279795.1 Protopterus annectens | reverse complement strand
AGAGATGAGAATGAGTCTGATTAATGGAAACTGGCAAGGCATAGAGTGGAAAGCCTTGATATAGACTAGCAGAAGCTTGATAATGGAGTGTGTTAAATACTTACAGTTCCATAGATGAGGGCACAAACACTAGTGACATAATGGAGACTTGGTCCTTAGGGCACAGGAACAGGCATCCATATACTAGATCGATGGGGAAGACAGTGAGACTAAAAAGAAAGGTGGGGGTATGCATTATAAACAGGACAGGTTACACAACACTAGAGGCAGTAGAGGGGGACTGGAGTAACAGCAGAAACTTGTTGGTCATAATGCTGAAGAAAGGAGGCGGGGAACCCTGGTTGCTGATTACTTATTTACTTTTGTTGACCAAATAAGTATGGACTATTTTCACGACAGATTTGATGCAATGTTTACACTGAATAAAAATGAATGTCCTCTCTTGCTTTTCAATAAGATGCATTGCATTTTTATATCCACCTGAACTACCATCAGCATAGGCAGTTAAACATGTAATCTGAAGGATGGCATCTGAAAAGGTAAAAGCTGGGGAGCCTACATGTCACCCAGAAATGAAGCAGCTAAAGTCATCTGACAACCCTAAAATAGGAAAGGGCCAGAGAAGTAAAGGAATGAGCACAAGAAATTATTCATATAAACTGGGGTGCACAGGATAAATTTGTCTGAAGGGTGTTACAGGAAATGATGGGCAATTGGAATAAGACAGTTAGATAAAGCAAAAATACTAAACACATTTTTAGCCTATGATTTAAGGACAAGAACAGGATACTAGCATGAGAAACAGGTTCATAGGTAGGTACTAGACTAGCTGTCATTGTAGGTGATTTTAAGCCTAGCTAATTTCCTTCTCAAAGGTGAGAATCAAACTCATTGTGCTGGTGAGGTAAACACCTTAACTATTACACTAACTTTGAACACCAAAAGGTCATAGGTCAGTACTTGGCTAGCTGCCTTTGTTGTCATTTTAGGCTTAGTCACACTTTCCCCAAAGGTGAGAATCAAACTCTGTACCTTGTGACTGTGATGTAAACATCTTAACCATCATGCCAACCCCTGCACATCAGTAGAGATCACAGTCTTCATTCTCCCCTGTGAAACCTTGTGTTGGAACATTGTGCTGGAAAGAAGATTTCTACTTTGAGTCAAGCTTTTGATTCAGAAGGAGCAAGGCAGAGGTCATCCTCCTTGAAAAACACTGGATTAGGTCTTTGCACACACACTGATTTCAGGGATTGTAGGAGCTGCTAATTCAGCAACATGCATTTAGTGGAGCAAGAGAAGGCATGTGACTAAGTATCCCAGAAGGCATATTACTAAGTATCCCAGAATGCCTTGTGGGAGGAGCTAAAACAGTAGGAGTTGTAGGACTGCTGCTGTGTGGCACTCAGTTTCTGCATTTGAGGAACACGTGGTGTATCTTCACTGTCAGAACTAAGTGAAGTATATTCAAGGTTGAAGGAGGACTCAGACAACGGTGTGTCTTGTTTTCCCTTCTTTTCATGATTTTCATGGGCAGGATATCAAGACAGAGCCAATGTTTGCAGAACATCTAGTCTGGAGACATAAGGATTGCATCTTTGATGTATGTATATGGTGCTGCACTGTTATGCAGTGTGCACTGGTGTGGTTTGCTGCAGGGTGTTAGGAGGACAGGATGACAATCAGCATCTGCAAATCAAAGATCATATCTGTGTCACAGAATAGAGCAGATTATTTTCTGCAGGTGATGAAAGAACAAGTACTTCAAGGGGAAGAGTTGAAGTATCTTGGAGTCTTGTTCCCAAATTAGTGCAGAGGTGATAAGGAGACTGACCAGTGGATGGGTGCAATGGCAGCAGGGGTTCACTGGACTATATTGGTGGATAATGAACTGAATTATGGGCCAGTCTAAGTCCACCGTCCACATCTAATGTCAAGAACTTTGGGACAAGACCCCAAGAATCACAGACAGAAGTGACAGAAATGAGTCTTCTTCTTTGCATAGATGGGCTCACTCTCTCTGGGATAGACTGAAGAGTTTGTCAATCAAATAGGGTCTCAGAGTCAAGTTACTGTTCCTCTGGGTTGACAGGAGTCAGTTGATTTGGACTTGGCACTTTATGAGGATACCCTCTGGATGCCACCAAGAAGAGGAGTACCAGGCATGGTTTCCTGGGAGGAAGTACAAGGAAAGACCCAAAACACTAGACAGATTACATTTCCCAGCTAGCCAGGAATTGTACCCAAAGGATATACTGGAGACTGTTGCTGGCAATAAGAAAGTCCAGTCCATCCTGCTCAGCTTGCTATCACTGTGATATTAATCAGGGTAAGAAGTTTAGAAAATAGATGAAAGTATACTTGTACTTCATATGTTTTCTTCATCAGCATGACTTATAAGTGCTACATATAGGTAAAGCAGAATTTAAATATTTCTCTTTCAATTTCCTGTCTATACCTGAATCTGCAGTTTCTCTGTATACCATTTCGACATGGTTAAATTTATTGATCAGTAGACAATTTATTTATAATGCCAAAAAACAGGTGCTGTATCTGGAACCCCTTAAATGAAACAATACAAACAACTGTTTTGGTGATGAAGTGCAAACAAAAGCTTTCATGGTTGATAAAGTGTCCTGCAATTTGTTGTGTATCAAACAGAAATGTCCCACTTGGGACATCTGGAAAGGAGACAACTCCAGACGAGAATGTGCACTAAGACATTTTACAAAGGTAACTAACTTGGCCACTGTTAGGGACGAAACAAGAAACTGGCAATAGGTAACTGTAAGAAGCATGTAAAATAGCAAAAGTCAAATGGATCACTGATGAAAGTCTGACAACAGTGTTGCCAGGAACAGTTAAAGAAAGCATTAATTCAAGGTAATGTAATTCTAAGTCAGTCTCAGGGCGACACAGAAGGAAACAGAAAGGCAATGTAATACTATGTTATGAGGTGCTGTGTAATGTACAAACAATCAACCTTTAGTGTAATCAATCAATCAATCAATCAATCAATCAATCAATCAATCAACAGGCATGGGAGCATCACCATGTCATTTTAGGGCACACGAAACCTGAAACTAGTAACTAGTAACTATTTTGAATGATGTGAAGATATTACTACTATGAAAAGCAAGATGCATTCAAAAACATATTATTCATTTTGTGACCATACTTCCATTATGGATAGAGCAAAATGTTTGCATTTTTGGGCATGAGGTTGCTATAACAGGGCAGCTGTTACAAAAAACATGCAATAATGACTCTGCTGCAGGTGTGGTTCACAGAAATATGGCAGAAGGAAGACTTGTGAGATGGTTATGTGAGAAGTAATGTGGTGAATGTATAGAAGGGGCAGTAAATGTAGCAGCATGGAACATGTTGCAGCTACATTACTGAAAAGCAATTGCAAAGTTTGTCACCATTTCTAATTTCAGTCTTAGAATGCAATACTTTACACCCTCCATAAAGATGCTGAGTTGAATAAAAGTTGAAATGAATTAATAAATATCAGGTGCCTGAGCTAATCTCATACGAAGGCAGAAAGATATTTTTGGGTGTTGTGTTTCTCTGTAAGTCACCAAGTCATGATATATAAAGTCTAAATTTAACACAGGTCATCTAGAGATTTCTAAGCAAGTGTCAATGTTTGAGAACAGGCTTCAGTTAAATCAGAGTTTAAAAAAAGAAAGGAAAGGCTTCTGATAGTTTGCAGTTTTACAAATCTGGCAAGATGGCAAAAAGGGTTACCAGTCAAGCATTTGCATGAATATCAGTACAAAACATGCTGGTTCAGATCATTTGTTGTTCATAGGTTCACGGGTGTGTACTAGGCTAATGGCCCTGGAGCCTTTACAAGCCTAGCCCAAGTTGTAGTACACATGGAATCAGAAGTTATTTTGCTAGCCAGCCTTGCACACGTATAGAGCACCTATCAGAGATACTTGTGACACTGATGCCCCATTAACAGTCCAGGTCTCAAAATGCCAAAAATGGGGAGGGGGAGAGGATGATGAGCAGAAGTACCAAACTCTCCTCGCAGGGATGAGCATGACTTTTTGCACTGCCTACCAGCTTCACTGCTTACAGCACAAAGACATTCCAGTTATGTCCACAGTGGAACACTGATGTGCAAGTATATGTGTTCTTCCTGCACGGACATCAGTGTGTACTGGGAACTGTTGTGTAGACCAAAACACCAAAACCCTAATCCTGCAGCAGGATAGCCTTTATGGTCTGCCATCTAACTTTCCTTTCTGAGAAAAAAAATAAGGTAGTGGACAATGGATACTCCCCAAAAACTTGATGTCAGTGAGAGGGGGAACAAAAACATTTGGTGGGAGAGGAACCAAAATAAAAAAAAAAACACAGAGGTCCTTCTGCTATCTTATGATTTTTTCCACAGGCTTGCATCACTTTTTTTTTTGTTTCTTGCAGCCATTCATCAGCTAAGCTGGAATGCAGGAACAGGTCTTGAAATAAATTTTACTGCACTGCAAATGCTAACTGGGAGTGAAGCAGAGGGAACAAATGTCAGCTGAAGATTCCCAGAGCCAGTATGCAGCCACTTGGTGGTGTAAGATGTATCATCACAGGAGAACAAATTAGCAAGGCTGATGGGACGTACAACTCTTACAAACATGGGACATATATGTAGCAGATCCCCTCATTGTGCTATACCATTTTTTGTCATATTTGTACTTCTGCATTAGGCATAAACCTGGGGTATCCACTGCAGCACTGACTAGGCATATATCGATTGTTTCATACACAGGTGGAGTAGAAACAGCAGTCCTAAATCTCAGTGCCAGTGTTACAACAGACGGCATGCTTGCTCTTTGTTTACAAGGTTGTGAGTTCTATTCCCACATCAAGTAAAGGACTGCTGAGGCTGTGTAACATGGGGAGGGGGGGTGCTGCACACCCGAGTCATTCTTCACATGAGATGTTAAACCAAGTCATCATCTACCTGAGTTGGCAGTAGCTCAGGCGGATGTAAAGGATCCCCCACTAGGGGAAGTTTCCTGATGCCTGGCCAAATTTTTCTTAGTAGTGTGAATACCACCTTAGGTTTCCCCTGAAAAGAGGCTACTAGCTTAGTGAGGCTAATCTTGTCAACAAAGGATAAGTAAATAAATCAATACCCAAGAAATGAAAATCACAAATGGCATGATACACTTTGTGAAAACAGTCTAGTTTCCAAATCTGAGCTGATGAACTGGTACAGATTTGGACAGGTAGTCTTAATGCTTTTGGTATTGCTTTAACAGAGCAATATTTTAGCATTTTGTCCATGACTTCATCCATGTTTTTTCTCTGTTTATTGATTCAGTCTTCATAATACCCACAGGAGATGAGTTCCATGGTCCATTTCAAAACACTTATTTTGATTTCTTTTGTCATAATCAATTTTCAGTAAACACTTTCCACTTTCAGACACAATTATGTTCTCTTTACAGCTTTCATATGCCATTATGGCTGATTTTGTACAAAATATTAACAGTATTACATTCTTTCACTGTTTATAAAGCAATGGGTGTATTCAGAAACACTTAGTGCATTGACATCAAGTCAGTGTTTTACTTATTTTCCACCACGTTTCACAAAATATGGTTAAAGTGGCCATAGTTGTGTATCTGAAATACATCTTTTGCACTTAAGTGAAAACCACAGAACAGAGATTCAGCTCTAGCCACATTTCATGAAACTAGGTTAAAATAAAACAAAAACACTGTCTTACAAGTGTCATTTCCTCTCAGAAGTGATAACTGTTTTTGAATACCCTCTACTGTCACTTTCTGTCTCAATTCCTGCATCCTGATTGATTCTAACTTTGTTGAGAATATTGTAATGCTTGGAGTCTGAGTAAAGTTGGTGATTAACAGATCCCAGGTCTGGCTTACTAAATACTTCTGTGCCTTTAAACTAATGCATGATTGTTTCCTACAGGCGATAGCTGTCTCATTCTCTCTCTAAATAACTTTATTAGCAACTTTCATATTCAAGCTGATTTTAACTTTCCTTGGACTTTTGGCATTGGTGATATTATTACAGAGAAATCCATGGTGTGGACCCAAAAACTTTTAAATATTGTTTAGTTTCTGCAGTTTTCTATCTCATCTTCAAATTTTTATTCCTTAAATGAAAACAACTTTTCCAGTGAGGCTTTTCTGTAAGCATAAATATGGAGTCAAACTAGGTAATAATTTAGTTTTCCAAAACATTTAAATAAACATTTACACTCGTTAACAGATTATGTAGTTTTTGCTCTTTCTCTGCATTCCTTGCTAGCATTACTGTTTAAGGTGTTTACCTCAGAAACACTAAGGGTACAATGTTTGATTCTCACCTTTGGTTGCTGCCTGGATATTGGCTTAGTGTGTAATGGTCTGACAAGTATTTAGCTATGAACCTATGAAACTGGAGCATAACACAAGATCTGGCTGTGGCGTAGCATCGGAACTTAGTCACACTTCCTTGAAAAGGGCTTTAACCTCTTTCCAATTTATTTCTACCTCTCTTAAGCCGCATTTTACTGGGAGCAATCGTGGTGATTTGTATGCAAAGATTCTGGTATTGTCCTTGGACATTGTTCGGCTGTGGTCTCAGTTTGCTGGAATCATCCTCTAACAGTATATTCAGTGATGTCCCTATGCCTACGAACACTTTAATTTGCCGACTTTGTCACAATGTCAGATCATTTAATAGGCAGACACATACTTACCGTTCTTCACAGCTCTGTACATGTGGTGATTATTGTCCTGTGCCTTATTTTTTGCTTATACTCCCCTATTACATTCGTTTCTGTTTGCCTTCTAAACCTTATTGTTTTTTTTTCTGATTTAAATTGATTTACCAGTCCTGCATATCTTTGCGTTTCTTTCTGCATTTTGTGATATACTTAACCATAGGTTGTACATGGACGTATTATGGCTGAGACTACCACAATATTTGCCGATGTTTTATAACTTTTTCGGCATCAGTTGCATAAAGACAGTTTTCTTTTCTTGGATCTTCATTTCATGCTTTCTACCTTCAGCACGCTCCTCATTTTTGCACCCACTTTATTTATATTTTTCATATTATGTCCTCTTTTCTTTGCTTGTGTTACTAATGCATCCAACGATCTTGCAAAGTCTTACATTCACTGCCATTTCTGGCTCTGCTAGGACTTTTTTTCCTACTAAGCCTTCCCAATGTTAACAACTGTATTAGCTGACTTAATTTCTGTAAATGCAAATACAGAGGGAGGATACGGAAGTTTCTGTGTAGGAGTGTACAAGAGGTTTGGACCGGCGGTGATTAGTGTGCCACTTGATTTAATGTCAGCCAATGAAAACAAAAATGGACAGGGAGAGGCAGGCACTGAAGGACTGCATTCCTGACTGCAGTCCTCATGCTCTGGTTGGAAAGTTGGGGATGTTTCATTGCTTCTGGTGAAAACCAGGATTTCTGTATCTGTGGACTCGGTATGTACTACAAAGGTAGGAATGTGATGTCATCAGTCTGTGACCTGGCTCCATCACAAAATCGGGTAAATTCTCAAGTTCAAATATCTTGATACAGTGCTGTACTATGGAAGAATGCTTAGTCTACTAACATATATTTCCCATTCAGAATAGAAGACTGTGAAATCTGGAGGCGGATTGGCTAGCTCACATTATTGATAACTTTAACTTTGTTTTCCGAGCTATTTATAACCCAGCCTTTGAGAAGAGGTTTGAGGTGGTAGATCAAATGGCAGCAACCATCTCTTTTACTTACATTCATAAGTTAGCACTAGGTTAACTATTCTGGCAGCCCATTTTAAGCGTAGCCAATTATCCCATTTGAGAATCAAACCCTGCACCTTCTATCTGTAAGGTAATCACCTTCACCATTATGCCAATCCCAACACTACTTTTCTCAAGAATCAGACCCTGTACCTTCTTTGTCTGAGGTAAACACCTTAACCATTATGCCAAACCACAACCTCTGCCGATGAAGTGATTTGCCTCTATAGGAGCATTACTGGCTGGAGACTAGGACTGACCCTTTTTGCATCCCAAGAAAGGATATAGTGCTACTAACTGACATCTGCAAGCTTAACAAGGTGTTAGAAACACATTAGGGGACTCAGATAGTTCTCATAGCATATGCTACATAAAATCACATTGTACAGTTATGGGAATAAGGGCCTTAAGCAGAAAAGTCCTACCTCACTAGTATAGTGAAAGAGCAGCCAGTAACTCTCACCTCTGCCATTGCTAGCTCGGTAAGATAGGGCAACACAAGATTAATTCCTTCCAGTAAAGGGACAATCTCTCCATGCAGGTTACAGAAGTAAGTGACCCAAACAGACAGGAGGAAACAAAGGGGCATATGCAGAGAGGGACGGCACTGATGGTCAATGGAGTCTAATGGAAACATGACATATGGAACCTTTATGTTGTTTAGTGGTAAGCGGTAACAGAAGAATGAAAACAAAACGAACCTTAGGGTGGAGCTACGCTCAGCTGGATGTCAGACATCTTTCAGTTTGGGCCAATGATACTGTACAGCAGTTTCAGGGACAGACTCAAACCTGAACATCGGTAATGGTGCTATGTACTGTGATGACAGAAACGCAGCATGACCTCTTAATGTAAACAACAACTACGGAAAAGGAAATACAGTTCCATACCCAGTGTGGTGATGTGACACCATGGAAGCATTTCTTCTTTCCACTTTCAAGACTGTTAAACACTAACAACTGATTAGACTGCAGGTGCATGAATGAAATTCTGAACAAATAGTCTGCGGGCAAATTTTTGTTTATGAAATTTTTCTCAGATAGCTCTATACAGAACCACATCACTGGTCAACATCTTTTAACAGTTTATAATTGGATTTGATCAGTCCAAATGCTGTTACAGCCTTGTCAGCAGCTAGCCTCATATGGGACCTACTGCATCCAGGAGGGCAAAACAGCACAGGCCCACAGAGAATTTGTGGGTACCCATCCGGTTGTCATGGTTCACCTGAAAGGTGGACACACCTTCACTTTGTTGAAATGGGGTAAATGATTAGACTTAAAATGGCCCACAAGGGCAAATAGACAAGTACTCACCTGCTCATACATAAATATGAATAGGTAGTTTATTCCAGAGAAGGCGTATGCACTGTGTTTTCAGGACACACCAATATAGATTTATTTCTTGAAATCCTTTACCTTAAAACTTGATGCAGAAATGCTTTTCATGGCAATAGTCTATTCTTCTAAATCACAAGTGGTGTAGTAATACAGCACAGGACAGTGTACAGAAAGAAATATGAAAGCAAAGTGAAAACAAAAGTGGTCACAAGACAGATCTGTCTAAAGATAATATTTTTTATAGATTAAAAAGGGGTGTTTGCATGCAGGATCAACTCTGGAAGGAACACAGGACTTGCTAAAAGACATAATTTATACAAATGAATGACACGGGAGACAAACTTAACTTCTAAGTTATACTGTTTGTCCTAATTCTACTTAACATAAATGCTGAACTTGCTGTTTTTCCTACTTGGAAGGCTTTCTTGCTCACCCTCATTAGTTCCTATGACTGAGACGGTTTCCCATCTTTCACACTGTTGTATTTTACCAATTAAACCACAGATACCTTACATCCGCTCAGCCTCCGAGAATCAGCTGCTATTCAGATGCTATCTGTATGCTAGTCTTTGCACTTGATGTTTATAGCACGCTAGCACTAAGTTTTGAAAATTAACAACACCTTTTCTAAAGCATTTTCTCAGAAAATGTTTAACAGAAATGTCAGACACGATGGAGAATAACTCTAAGCATTTTTTTTCTATTTATGTTGGAATCATGCCCAGTATCCACCATGTTTCAACCAAGCCTGCCTTTAGCAAAACTAATGATGAACAGCACTGCCAGGACCAGGGGTAAAACAGAAGCAACAGTCAATGGTGCAGCTTCCAGTGGGGCAACAATTTCATATTTCATTTTATATATATATATATATATATATATATATATATATATATATATATATTTTTTTTTTTCTTTTTACTGAATATTGTCTCCAGCCTGACATTAAAGGAAGTCCTTCCCTTCACATAGAAAGTCAGCTAAAATATAGAGAAAGTAGATGCCTGCATAACTCTTGGCATAATATGACTAACATAATTAAGAATCCCCTTTTAGTACAATTTGAAATATAAAAATACATATGAGTTTATGAAACAGTTGCAGAAAAATCACGCAGTCTGATTGGCTACCAAGGCTGTGTAAGCTAAGTTCACTATACAACTAAGATAAATTTCTCCAGTTCAAAAAATGAGTGCATAATACAAGAAAATGGTGCCTTTTTAGATTTGTGATCGTAAGTAGTGGGTTTTGCCAAACAGATATCACCACACACCAAGACTATTATTCAAACACAGGGGTATACTATTCAACACATCCCACACCACATGTTTCTGAATCACAGAACTTCTTTATTTTTTTATTTATTTATTACATTTGTTTACCGGGTAGTGTCCGACTGGGCTAGGAGCCCATTTTCAGAGGAGACCCGGGGAGAAAAGCTCCACAGTAGTACAAAACAACAATTATTGCAAACAATACAGGCATTTATACTGTACTCAGAGCTCAGCACTTGTTTAGCACTCATTGTAAGCACTAAATAAGCTACAAATTACTACAGCACTCAACTTTCCTCACTTGTCTAGAGGAAAACAGTTTTTAGTACTTAATAAATAAGCACCTATCCAGGCATGTGGGTCAGCTCCTGGTGTTTTCTCCTGTCTACCTGATGAACGTGGGCATCTTGGGGCAATGCAGCAATTGTCTCATGTACACAGACAATCCTCTCCTCCTACCACCCAACACTACAACCTGTGAGAGATGCACTTATATAGCCAAACTGGAAGCAAAGTTCTCTTCACCCAAGACTGGACTAGACAGTCAAGAGGAGAAGGTAAACGCTTGCATCACACCACACTCATCACATAGTCCCTCAAAACCTACACCACCAAAACACACACATAGAAACACAAAACACACACCTACATTCGTGGAGACTCTCAATAAAAATCTACCCAATCAACAGGGACCTCCAAAGCAGAAACGCAAGCAACCTCCACCCCCCCCAACACAACCCAAATGACACATAGCCCACAAACTCAGTGTGCCACTCAACCATAGCCCATAAGGCATAACAACGTACCCAACACTCTAGTCATAGGTGACTCTATACTCAGGCACACTGATGTTCCACTCACCAGGCTAAACAAGGAGAAAGTTACTGACACCCACTCAGGTCACTCCACAACAAGTACAAATATGACTCTGTCATTGTCCATGTTGGTGTGAATGACCTGAGAAGTACCTCTCTGGACTACATGAAAAGAGACATGGAGGAGCTGTCTGATCTTGTAGCCCAGGCAAGTATGACCCTAGCCTTGAGTAGCATCCTGCCATCGCCCAGAATGATACCACTGTACAAAGACAAAATGATTAACTTCAACAATTGGCTAACCTTCTGATGTCATTCTAAGGGGATCCAGTATCTGTCTGCCTGGGATGACATGATCAACAAACCACGATGCTTTGTCAGAGATGGCCTGCACCTGTCGCCCTTGGGATTCCGGATACTGGATAAGGCTCCTGCCACCCCTATAGTGCCTTTTTAAGGCAAGGTTCAAATGACAAATTCACCACAGTAACAGTTACAAGCAAGCAAAATCTGAAGGTAATGCTACTTAATGCTAGATGTCTAAACATCAAAATTCACTCACTCGAGGCACTCCTTAAAATGGAGAACATCGACCTCTGTGCAGTGACAGAGATCTGGTTCAAGGCTCCAGAGAGCACCCCTGCATTACCAGGCTATAATTCATACCACACCTTTCGGCCACCTAACCTGGACTGAAACACTAAGGGTAGAGGTGTGTCCATAGTCATTAAGGATATCCACACCTCCAGGCTAGTTGCTCAGCATAATGCATCCGAGATTATCCAAGTGCAATTAACTCTGGGCAAGACCACAATCCAAACTGTAGCTTGCTACAGATTCCTCACCATGCCCCAGGATTCCCACTCCTCATTTCTTGATACACTGGAAAATATTAGGGTACAACCTAACACCCTAATAATGGGTGATTTCAACTACCCCACCATTAACTGGGAAAACTACTCATGCACCAACTCTTGTGTTCAACATTTTCTGGAATTCATAAATTCCAACGCCTTGGATCAACTTATCCACACTCCCGCTAGGGGCAGCAATATCCTAGACCTGGTCATTACCAACATGGGCAACTGGTGTTCCACACCAGAGGTCAGTTCCTCGTTGGTCAGATCTGACCACAAGCTAATCACCCTAGGCATCCACATTCCACCCCATTAGGGAAACCACCATAAAAAATTTCTCCAAAGCCAATTTCACGCTTCTTAAGACAGAGGTGGCAAAGTTCACGACACCCATGTTGATGGACAATAAAGGTACGACTGCTGAATCCTATATATATATATATATATATATATATATATATATATATAGATATATATATATATATATATATATAGATATATAGATATATATATATATATATATATATATATATATATATGCACTTTATAAGCAATTAACAAGTGCATGGATCGTGCAATCCCTAACAGAACCAAGATGCTATCCTCCAAAAAAAAGGAAGCCAATCTGGTGGTCCCCTGCTATAAACAAACTCTACAACAGAAGAAAGAAACTGTTGCAAAAAAGAGTAAAATCCCATGACTGGAGGAACTCTGCGGTCAGGCTCAGTAATAAGCTGAGATCCCTCATAAAATCCTCCAAAGCTAGTTATGAAAACAAAATTGCCACTGATTCTAAAGAGAACCACAAAGCATTCTATAGCTATGTCAAGAATCTCATTCGCAACATTCAGATCTGCTCTGAGTTACAACACAATGGCACTAAATATACAGAACCAACTGATATTGCCAACATCCTGGCAGATAGGTTCAATGCTAACTTTACCCCTCTCTCACTCCATAAAGGGCCCACCTCTATACAGGAAGAATGCAAAGTTTCTGTAATCACGGCTGCACAGGTAAAAAACACACTCTCCAAAGCAAAGAAAACAGCATCCATGGGACCTGACAACATCTCAGGCTGCGTTCTATATGAACTACAGAACGAACTGGCACCCCACCTAAGTACCATGTTCAATCATAGCCTCACCTCAGGCTTTGTGCCCACTGAATGGCGCACATCAATGGTTATCCCACTCCACAAAGGGGGAGCCACTATGGACCTTGGGAACTACTGCCCCATCAGCCTGAAGAGCCTGGTCTGCAAGGCTATGGAATGTATTATCATGGAATTTATACACAATGACATTGGTAATCACCAAACTCTGGACCCTACCCAGTTCTGGTTTATAAAAGCAGATCATGTCTCCTAAACCTGACAGACTTCTTTGAAGTGGTCACCAAAGCCGTAGATGAGGGTAAGGTGGTTCACACAGCCTATCTAGATCTCGCCAAGGCTTTCAACACCATCCCCCACTCTGAAATTATAGATAAACTCACTAAACTAGGTATAAATCCCTATGTCACAAGATGGGTTGCCAACTGGCTCACTGACAGAACCCACACTGTGAAAGTAGCAGACTCTAAATCCAACTTCAGACCATTGACAAGTGGAGTACCACAGGGTTCAGTCCTGGGTCCTCTCCTGTTTGCTATCTACTTCTCTGAAGCACAGGCTAACACAGAATGTCTTTGGCTAACAAAGTTCACAGATGACTGCAAACTAGGAGCCATAATAAAAACTCCTAATGATGTGGACATCCTACAAAAGGGCCTCACTGAGACAGATGCCTGGTGTCAAAGCCATGGCCTCAAGCTCAATGCCAAAAAGTGCACGGTCATCCCTTTTGGTAAACCTCTGTACCCATGAACTACCACATAGGCGAAAGTCTACTTAACACCGAAAGTGTGATAAGAGACCTTGGGACACAGGTGGACAGTAGTCTCTCCTTTGATAATCACATCGCCACAGTAGTCAGGAAATCCTTGTACATGGCACACCTCATCACAAAAGGTTTCTCATCCAGGAAAAAAAGAGGTCATTGTTCCCCTCTACTCATCACTCATTAGACCCATTATAGAGTACAATGCCCCTTTTGGTATGTACCTCACAAGACATCTACAACAACTGGAAAGGCCGCATAAATACCTCACAAAGAGGATTACTGGCCTCAAACAGATGCCCTATGCAGACTGTGTCAAAAAACTCCAGCTGTACTTTTGTCGCATATCGCCTACTCAGAGGTAATCTCTGCCTAACATACAAAGCTATGTCAAACCCAGAGCTGTTGGACATGCTTCACTTAAAGAAATCCCAAGCCCCTCTAAGCTACACGCTCTAGGGACCTAATCCTTGTCACCACAATAAACAGAACATGCTGGAGTGATAGATTCATGTCCCAGAGACTTCCCATACTCTGGAACAAACTACCTTACTCTGGAACAAACTACCTATCTATATCAAACAAAGCTCCTTATTAGCACTCTTCAAGAAAAATCTTGATGATTGGATGGGAGATAAGAAATTCACACCAGTGATCAGTTCTGTGGCTCTGCTCGACAGGGGCAATGGAAAATAATTTTCTTGGGTGGCAAAAGCCAGGGTACCGTTTGGCTAGGCTTGAATAGGCCCTAGGGCCAATAGCCTAGTACCTACCTATGAACCTATAAACAACTGATAGAGCAATACAGGCAATAGGAAACAGAATAACTTTTCTTTTGTTATGCACTCATTCTTCTGGATCTGTCATGTTGCTTTTACTAAATGGTTTGGCTGTGTAACCATTTTACTACCAAATCATGCACACACACACACACACACACACACACACACAACCTGTTTATATGTATATTAACGTACATGGTTTACTTAATTAAAAACACAGTTTACAGGTATTTTGGGTTTCTTTGCTAACCAACTTAAGAAATGTAGAAACATGAAATGTTTATTAAAATGTCAACATGACATCTGCAGTTCTATCTGTTTGGCATTCCTTAACTGCTACATCTGCATGGTGGTCTCTGCAGGCTTCACACTCAGTCCCCAGCCAATACTAACTACTTAGCCAAAGTTACACAAAACTAGTAGACAACAGCCCTTTGTACCTTAAGCGAGGCACTCCCAACTCTGTTAACAGTGAAAACATGAATGGATAGAGAATAATCTACATGTAGTTAAGAAGTGATGAGAAAAGACAGGATCAAGGTTTGAGCAGGGAGGGAGGCAGGTACACAGGAAGGGAATAGTGTTCTGAACCCTAATGTTTCATTTCCCTTCTTTTGTGGGTATAGGAACATTAGGTAATGCACTGACAGTTTATTAAACTTCCTGGTTCTTAGAAAACAATTAATCATTTGTTACTAACAATAGTACTGTCTTTTATGACTCAGTCTGTATAGGTCAAGGCAGAGCATTCCACAGCACGCTTAACTATAAAGTGTGTGTCACGAGAGGCACACCAAGATCATCTGTCAAATAAATTTATTTTACAGCTAGGTCTTGTAAGATGAAAAATGTTACAGAGTAGCAAAGATGTGCAACAGTTATGTGAGCCATATGGTGCTTTTACGTATGTCAAGACAACAATGCACAATACTGTTCCCTCCCTCATGTAGATATATTACACATGTTTTGGAGTTGTAAGAATATTTACAAACTTTGGTGTTCCCTCAGAATCCTGTTGGAAAAAATGGGGTACGAGAAAACCACATTCTCCTGGCAAACCATGATCCTTAATATAACTCCCAAATCACTCAAAGGTATTCGTCGCCATGTCCTTGTTACAGTCTGTGCTCTCATTAAATATTTTATTACCAAAAACTGGATCAACCCTTCAGCAATTACCTGGGAAAACTTTATGACAATGGCAATCAAATATATTTCTGCACACAAACTGTGCACCAATAACAAAAAGAAAAGGGATTACTTTCAGAAATATTGGGGTAATCTTTTTGACCTAATCCAAACTAAATAAAATCCAGCAGTAAAGATCGCTTTACTTTGCATTCCAGGTAGTCCTTCTTTTATGCTAAGCCTGGTGTTGTAAATTGTTTTTATAGTGTAAATAGTTATTATGGGGGGGGGGTACCCTTACAACAGCTCTTAGTCTCTACTCAATACAATAGTATACTCTTCCTTTAAACTTATCCTCCTTTTGGGAGGCTAGACTCTTACTGGAATAGACTTTTGGGGTACCGTATCGGTTAATTTATCCGATCAGTTGTAAGGTACTCAAATCAATAACTGCTGTTTTATAACTGCATAGTTTTTGTATTAATTGTTTTGTATCATACTTGACTGTAATGTTTTTCTTCAGTGTGTCTTAAAGTTAGTCATGTTTGTTAAATCTGAAAAATTTAATAAAAATATATTTGAAAAAAAAAAAAAACAATGCACAATACTGATGTGGCAACAGAAACAAAATCAAGAAATTGAATTGTCAAATCCTGATACTTGTCTGTGTGTTTTTCTGTTTTTTCTAGTACTGTATTTCACAACACTGACGCATGTGCACTGTGCAGAGTAAATTCTGAACTTTTGAAACTTGCAAATTTAATCTTTTTTAAAACACAATTTAGTTTTCTAACTCAGTCATAATATTATTGAATACACATTAACTCTATCTATATGAACACAAATATTTATCATGTACATTATATTAAAATCATGTCAACATATTCCAACTATGTACAATAACTAAAACAAACTGAAACAAAACCTAAACGCATTCAGCTAGACACTGTGTTCTTTATGGTGCTGCATAATCCTACTGAAAAAATATGACAGATTACACCCCCTCTTCAAAAATAAATAAATAAATAAATAAATAAATAAATAAATAAATAACTTCAGGACCATGTATGAAATTCTGACTCTACAGTTGTACTTTTAACAGTGACATAGTTAATAATTCATTCTACCTTCAGAAGTTTATGTTTATTGGGAAATATGACAAGCAGAGGTGTGTTATTTACACTGTCATGCTGGTAGAAGTGTTGTTACCATAAAGGCTATTAAAAGTCTGACAGATTTTCATTTGAGGTACATTCCTGATCTAAATGACCTGGCTTTCAAAATGTTTAAACTTATCACCACTGTTATTTAATCTTGACAGGATCTTTGCCATTAGTACAGCTATGTGGGAAGAAGACAATTCGTAGTCATTCAAATACTTTATTAGCCATTATGTCGCTTCTGAAAATTGGTTATATGTGCTGTTTAATTTACAGCAGTGTGACTGAAAACAACACTAACAGACAGTGCAATGGAAAACTAATAACAGTAAATCAAAAAGCTATTTATTACACATCAATCAGACATGTTGTAGAATAGCTATGATTGCCAAAGACAAGAACATTAGGAAAGAGCCATGTTCAGATTACATTATATTAAAATCATAATGGTAAAAAATGACTAAGAAACTCATATTTTTCCTTTTTTCACAAAAACAGCAAACCAATGATATTTTAAATGACATTTCCTTGTCTCTTTGTAGAACATTAGAGCAAAGTATAAATATTTAGAATATACTAATCTTTACAACAATTCTTAACTACATACATTTTTAATATTGTGGAGTAGCAAACACTGTCTGTGTGTGAGCTGTCCTGAGAGTGGCATGTGGACTTGGTCAAGACATTTATTTATTTTTATTTCTTGAGGCAGAGCACTGCTCCACATAGACCTTTTTCAGGTTCAGCCTGGAAGAACTGTGTGGTTAAGTGACTTGGATCAGAGTTGTAAAAGTAGACACACAAAGACCGAGGGGAAATAAGCTCTGAAATATAGAAAGCAGCTCCTTAACATCTCAAGTATTTATCTCCTCTGGTAACTATCCAGCACAACAAGCAGCCAAACATGGTTTATTACCTCTCACAAAGTAGATGTTGACACTAAACTGTGATTACATAGAGCTGATGTGAACTAAAGTATGTGGTCAGTACACTCCCCCTATCTGTGTATGTGATCAGTACACTCCTCCTATCTATGTATGTGGCCAGTACACTCCTCCTATCTATGTGGTCAGACACTAAACTGTGATTACATAGAGCTGATGTGAACTAAAGTATGTGGTCAGTACACTCCCCCTATCTGTGTATGTGATCAGTACACTCCTCCTATCTATGTATGTGGCCAGTACACTCCTCCTATCTATGTGGTCAGACACTAAACTGTGATTACATAGAGCTGATGTGAACTAAAGTATGTGGTCAGTACACTCCCCCTATCTGTGTATGTGATCAGTACACTCCTCCTATCTATGTATGTGGCCAGTGCACTCCTCCTATCTATGTGGTCAGTACACTCCTCCTATATTTGTATGTGGCCAGTACACTCTTCCTATCTATGTATGTCTTTAATATACTCCTATGTATGTGGTCAGTACACTTCTCCTATCTATGTATGTGGTCAGTACACTCCTCCAGTCTATGTATGTGTTTAATATACTACTCCTATCTATGCATATGGTCAGTACACTCCTCCTATGTATGTGGTCAGGACACTCCTCCCATCTGTGTATGTGGTCAGTACACTCCTATGTATGTGGTCAGTTATGTATGCGTTCAGTGCACTACTCCTACATATGTGTTTAATATACTCCTCCTATCTGCGTATGTGGTCAGTATACTCCTCCTATCCATGCATGTGTTTAATATATTCCTCCTATCTATGTATGTGGTCAGTACACTCCTATCTATGTATGTTGTCAGTTATGTATGTGGTCAGTACACTCCTCCATCTATGTATGTGATCAGTACACTCCTATCTATGTATGTGGTCAGTACACTCCTCATATATATGTACGTGGTTAGTCATGTATATGTTTGGAACACTCCTCCTATCTATGTATGTGGTCAGTACATTCCTCCTATATATGTGGTCAGTACACTCCTGCTATGTATGTATGTGTTTAACATATTCCTCCTATGTGGTCAGTACACTTCTATGTATCTGGTCAGTACACTCCTCCAACCTATGTATGTGTTTAATATACTACTCCTATCTAGGCATACGGTCAGTGCACTCCTCCTATCTATGTATGTGGTCAGTACACTCCTCCTATCTATGTATGTGTTTAATATACTACTCCTATCTAGGCATACGGTCAGTGCACTCCTCCTATCTATGTATGTGATCAGTACACTCCTCCTATCTATGTGTTTAATATACTCCTATCTATGTATTTGGTCAGTTATGTATGTGGCCAGTACACTCCTCCTATCTATGTGGCCAGTACACTCCTCCTATCTATGTATGTGGTCAGTACACTCCTCCTATCTATGTAGCTTAATTCAATTCAATCAGCTCTTAATAGCACACAAAATTCTGTACGACCCTGAGGATACCCCCTCACTTATAAATGTTATTAAACCATATAGCAACCTGAGATCCCTACAGTCAGCCAACAAACTACTGGTCCAAACCCACAAAGCTAATAACTGCTGGTGAATCCATGTTTGCCAACTTTGTTGGCAAAACCTGGAATTCGTTGCCAAACTATATAACCCTACAATCCTCCAAAAGTCTCTTCAAAGAAAACCTCAAACAGTATCTCAAAGTGAACTGGCTTTGCCCATGTACCAACCCTGATTAAATTATAAACTGAAAGCATAATCTGTAAATATCATAACATGCAACTACGTCACCAAGCTCTATATCCAATCTGACGTCTCTTGCTTTTAATTGTGTCTGTCCGTGAGAATTGTGAGTCCCTACTAGGGAACACTACTAAGCCATTGCACATAATCACTTTGTTTCATATTTTCTAATGTTATCCAACTTCTTGTGTAATCAGTGTAAGTTTGTCTATTTGGAGCTTTTCTCCCCGGGCCTCCTCTGAAAATGGACATGTATCCAGTCGGACTATCCCGGTAAACAAATGTAAAATAAATAAATGAAATAAAAATATGTGGCCAGTACACTCCTTTCTATGTGTGGATAGTTATGCAAGTAGTCAGTACACTCCTTCTATCTATGTATGTAGTCAGGACACTCCTCCCATCTGTGTATGTGGTCAGTACACTCCTATGTATGTTGCCAGTTATGTATGCGTTCAGTACACTACTCCTATATATGTATGTGTTTAATATACTCCTCCTATCTACGCATGTGGTCAGTACACTCCTCCTATCCATGTATGGGTTTAATATATTCCTCCTATCTATGCATGTGGTCAGTACACTCCTGTCTATGTATGTTGTCAGTTATGTATGTGGTCAGTACACTCCTCCCATCTGTGTATGTGGTTAGTACACTCCTCCCATCTATGTATGCGGCCAGTACATTCCTCCTATCTATGTATGTGGTTAGTTATGTATGTGGTCAGTACACTCCTCCCATCTCTGTATGTGGCCAGTTATGTACATATTCCATACACACCTCCTATGTATGTGTTTAACATACTCCTATCTATGTATGTGGTCAGTACACTTCTATCTATGTATGTGGCCAGTACACTCCTATCTGTGTATGTGATCAGTACACTCCTCCCATCTATGTATGAGGCCAGTAAACTCCTCCTATGTATGTGGTCAGTTATGCATGTGGTCAATACACTCCTATGCATGTCGTTAATGTACTTCACCTATCTACATGTTGTGGTCAGTACACCCTATGTATGTGGTCAGTTAGGTATGTGGTCAGTACACGCCTACTTATGTATGTGTTCAGTATACTCCTTATCTGTGTATGTGGTCAGTCAGTACACTCATCCTATGTAGTCAGTACATTCTTCCTATCTATGTATATGGTCAGTACACTCCTCTCATCTGTGTATGTGGTCAGTACACTCCCCCATCTATGTATGTGGTCAGTACACACACCCATCTATATATGTGGTCAGTACACTCCCCCATCTATATATGTGGTCAGTATACTCCTACCTATGTATGTGGTCAGTAGACTTCTCCTATGTATGTGGTCAGTATACTCCTACCTATGTATGTGGTCAGTTATGTATCTTGTCAGTACACTCCTCCTATGTATGTGGTGGTCAGCAGACTTCTCCTATGTATGTGGTCAGTATACTCCTCCTACCGATGTATGTGGTCAGTTATGTATCTCGTCTGTACACTCCTCCTATGTATGTGGCCAGTACACTCCTCCCATCTATGTATGTAGTCAGTACACTCCCCCTGAGTGTGTGGTCAGTATACTCCTGCTATGTAGTCCGTACACTCCTCCCATCTATGTATGTGCTCAATATACTCCTCCTATCTATGTATGTGTGGTCAGTTATGCATGTGGTCAGTACACTCCTCCTTTCTATGTGTTTAGTATACTTCTCCTATGTATGTGGTCAGTTATGTATGTGATCAGTACACTCCTCCCATCTGTGTATGTGGTCAGTACACACCTCCCATCTATGTATGTAGTCAGTTATGCATGTGCTCAATACACTCCTCCTATGTGGTCAGTACACTCCTATCTATGTATGTGGTCAGTACACTCCCCCATCTGTGTATGTGGTCAGTACACTCCTCCTATGTACGTGATCAGTTATGCATGTGCTCAATACACTCCTATGTGGTCAGTACACTCCTATCTTTGTATATGGTCAGTACACTCCTCCCATCTCTGTATGTGGTCATTCCACTCCTATGTATGTGGTCAATACGCTATCTATGTGGTCGGTTATGTACGTGGTAAGTACACTACTCCTACATATGTGTTCCGTACATTCCTCCCATATGTGTATGTGGTCAGTACACTCCTCCCATCTATGTATGTGGTCAGTTATGTATGTGGTCAGTACACTCCTCCTGTCTATGTATATGGTCAGTATACTCGTCCTATGTATGTATTCAGTGCACTCCTCCTATGTATGTGGTCAATGCACTCCTCCTGTGTATGTGGTCAGTATACTCCTATGTATGTGGTTAGTTATGTATGTGGTCAGTACACTCTTCCTATGTATGTGGTCAGTTATGTATATGTTCAGTACATTTCTCCTATGTATGTGGTCAATACACTCCTCCCATCTATGTATGTGGTCAGTACACTCCTCCTATGTATGTGTTTAGTATACTCCTATCTATGTTTGTGGTCAGTACACTTTTCCTATCTATGTATGTGGTCAGTTGTGTATATGGTCAGTATACTCCTATCTATGTATGTGGTCAGTATACTCCTAGCTACACAAAATCTGAAATTCCATCCCACTAGCCCTAAAACACACCTATAACCTTTTAAGCTTTAAACAACATCTGATGGAAACATGGTCATACTCAAACTATTCACTAGAATAATAACTCCTTTATACACACTAAACCCCATCCTCCAAATACCATAATTATCCACCCTCACAAAACAATTCTTATTGACAGCCTTTAATCTACCCTCTTCTGGTTACCTGCACTTTACCTATGAACCTTCTCTAACCACCCCACCCATATTTTTTCTCTTATCCCCCCACTAAACCACCTTTCACAGCTCATCAAACTTACTTCACTGTATTTTTCCATTGTTCTGCCGCCATTCTACTGTACGTCACAATCTCTTTGGGATCTTAAATTCTACAGCCCAGTATGTACTCAACACTATTCTTGTGTACCTTATGAATTACTTCTTGTGTCCTTCTTACAAAGATGAGCTGGAGAACAAATCATAAAATAAAACGACAAACGATAAAATGATCAACAATAAGCTCATTAGCTTGAAAGAAAGGCTAGTTCTGCAATTATAGAAATAATACCTTCGTACCAAGAGCAAGCAAAAGTGATCAAAGTCACAGTAAAAAAACTCAAAATGCAATAGATAGCATTGCTGCAAAATGAACCTGAATGTAAAATATCTGAACTAAATAACACCTATAAACTTATTAACACACCAAGGAGCTACAGTGGATATAGAAACTGTACACATCTCTGTTAAAATGGCAGGTTATTGCGATATAAAAAAAAATGAGACCACAATAAATAATTTCAAAACTTTTCCCACCTTTAATGTGACCTATAACCTGTACAATTCAATTGAAAAACAAACAAATCTGTTAGGGGAAAAATATATAAAATACACGCTGGTTGGTACTCATCACTCATTAGACCCATTATAGAGTACAACGCCCCTTTTGGTATGTACCTCACAAGACATCTACAACAACTGGAAAGGCCACAAAAATACCTCACAAAGAGGATTACTGGCCTCAAACAGATGCCCTATGCAGAAAGTCTCAAAAAACTCCAGCTTTACTCAGTCACATATCGCCTACTCAGAAGCGATCTCTGCCTAACATACAAAGCTATGTCAAACCCAGAGCTGTTGGTCATGCTTCACTTAAAGAAATCCCAATCCCTCCGAGCTACATGCTCTAGGGACCTAAACCTTGTCACCACAATAAACAAAACATGCTGGAGGGATAGATTCCTGTCCCAGAGACTTCCCATACTCTGGAACAGACTACCTATCTATGTCAAACAGAGCTCCTCATTAGCACTCAAGAAAAATCTTGATGATTGGATGGGTAATAGGAAATTCACCCCAGGGGTCACTTCTGTGGTTCTGCTTGACAGGGGCACAGGAAAATAATTTTCTTGGGTGGCGAAAGCCAGGGTACCTTTTTGGCTAGGCTTGTATAGGCCCTAGGGCCAAAAGCCTAGTACCTACCTATGAACATATAAGTGTGCACACCCTTAAACTAATACTTTGTGTGTGCACACCCTTAAACTAATACTTTGCTGAAGCACCTTTTGATTTAATTACAGCATTCAGTCTTCTTGGGTAGGAGTCTATCAGCATGGCACATCTTGACTTGGTAATTTTTGCCCACTCTTCCTTGCAAAAGCACTCCAAATCTGTTAGATTGTGAGGTCATCTGTTGTGCACAGCCCTCTTCAATTCACCCCACAGATTTTCTATTGGATTTAGGTCTGGGCTCTGGCTGGGCTATTCCAAAACTAAGTTTCTTCTGGTGAACCAATTCTTTTGTTGATTTGGGTGTATGCTTCGGGTCATTGTCGTGTTGAAAGGTGAAATTCCTCCATCTTCAGCTTTCTAGCAGAAACCTGATGGTTTTAGGCCAAAAGTGACTGGTATTTGGAACTGTTCATAATTCCCTCCACCTTGACTAAAGTCCTAGTTCCAGCTAAAGAAAAGCAACTCCAAAGCATGATACTGCCACCACCATGCTTCCCCATGGGGATGGTGTTCTTTTGGTGATGTGAAGTGTTGTTTTTGTGCCAAACATACCTTTTGGAAATTGTGGCCAAAAAGTTCAACCTTAGTCTTATCAGACCATAACATATTTTCCCACATGCTTTTGGGAGACTTGATATATTGTTTTGCAAATTTTAGCCGGGAGAATATGGGAGATTGTTGTCACATGTAGTACACAACCAGTACTTGCCAGAAATTCCTGCAGCTCCTTCATTGTTGCTGTAGGTTTCTTGGCAGCCTCCCTAACCAGTTTTTGTCTCGTCTTTTCATCAATTTTAGAGGGACTTCCAGTTCTTTGCAACGTCACTGTTGTCCCATATTTTCTCCACTTCTTGATGACTTGTCTTCACTGTATTCCATGGTATATCCAATACTGTGGAAATTTTTTTGGACCCTTGTCCTGACTGATACCTTTCAACAATGAGATCCCTTTGATGCTTTGTAAGCTCTCTGCGAACCATGGGTTTTGCTGTAGCAGGCAACTGAGTAAATGTCAGGAAAATCCTACTAGGACAGCTGAACTTTATTTGGGGTTAATCAGAGTCTCTTTACTTGATGGCAGGTGTGCAGCCAAGAAGACTGAATGCTGTAATTAAATCAAAAGGTGCTTCAACAAAGTATTAGTTTAAGGGTGTGCACACTTACGCAACGAGCATATTGTACATTTTTTTATATTTTTCCCCGAACAGATTTGCTTGTTTTTCAATTGAATTGTACAGGTTATAGGTCGCATTAAAGGTGGGAAAAGTTTTGAAATTATTTTTTGTGGTCTCATTTTTTATATCACAAAAAACGCCATTTTAACCCTGGGTGTGTAAACTTTTTATATCCACTGTATGTCTATATTCCTTTATTTTGTCCTACACCAGCATGTATAAAAAAAGAAATAAGTTTGCTCTCACTTCCACTGCTTGGGACTTCAGATCAATGTAGACTTGTGAACAATGAAAAAAGTTGGAGATGCTCAATGGTTTGGTTTTCATCTCTTTTTCATCTCTTTGTTCACATTTTTTTTTGACATTTCATGTGATAAATGCTACATTATCTGCTCTTAGAGTTTGACTTCAATTATGTTGACACTTTGCTGGCACGCTGACCGTGACAATTTGGCCTAAACACATTGTGTCAGTAATGTTACATTACACACACACACACACACAAATATTTCAAGCATGGGCAATAATGCCCATTTTGTCTGACACAGTGTCTAATTATCTAAACTAGTACTTACTTTGATGCAGTTTGGTAGTCTATTCCATGCATCACCTGCTCTCCCAAAGAGCTAATCAGCACACTTCTCATTCCTACAGAATCTTCTACATACGTTATCTGATGATTCTCTACCACTATGATAACCCCAAACATTCCCAGAGATAGTTGTCTCTAAATGCCCTATATACCTGAATAAGATCTCCTCTTAGATATCTGTAAGAGACACTGTACAAGTTCAGATATTTTAGTCTTTCATAAGAACTTAAACTTTCACATCCATGGATGCTCTTGGTATATTTCCTCTGTACTCTTTCCAGTTTACTCATGCTTATTTTCTTAATAAGGTTTCCATAGTGATATTCCATACTCAAGTTTGGGTCTAATGTAATTAACGACAACTTCATCATTTCTGTTTTCCTAGACTTTATAAATCATTTTATACAGCCTATATTTCTATAACTGTAGACTCATATACGAGTTATATGATATATAGCAGGTATACACACCAAATATTGCACTGTTTGTTTAATGTCATCTCTTTGAAATGTAACTTGTGAATACTTTTATCTATTGACAATGTTCTTTTATCAACTTGTTATAGCCGTCTAAATATCTGCACAGGGTACATATAGATTCTTACTGTATGCGCTGAATCTGAAATTTTTACTTAGTTAATATGTCACACTTCTGTATTATGCTTTGTAATAACTTAACTATAACAAAGTTATGTCAATTTAGAGCTTTTCTCCCTGGGCCTCTGCTGAAAATGGGATATTATAGCAATAACTCATGCCTGGGTGTGGGTAATGCTGGATTTACCCATGTTTGCGTGGTTTGGTCACGAGGGCGAAGCCCAAGTGGCCAAACAAAGCCAACCGTGGGTAAATCCAGCATTACCCACACCCAGAAGTGGGTTATTGCTATTATACAATGACATTATTTAAGAAAAAAAAAATTACTTTTCTTAAATAATGGCATTGTATAATGCCTCCTTGCTGCCCTTCCGCAGCTGTCTGGTATTCTGCGGCAGTTCTGATGTACTGCGACACGTATGCTCACGCAGTACATCAGAGTTGTGGGCAAAAGCAACGGAGAAAGCAAGATCTCCATTGCTTTTTACTGTTTCGCTATGTTAAATGGGTTCAACGTAGCGAGACGGCTTTAAAAAAAGCAACAGAGATCTCTGTTGCTTATTTTAAAGCTGTCTCGCTATGTTAAACCCATTTAACATAGCGAGACAGGTTTAAAAAAAAAGCAACGGAGAAAGCAAGATCTCCGTTGCTTTTTATACACTTTCTCGCTATGTTAAAGGAGTTTAACATAGCGAGATAGCTTTAAAAAAAGCAACAGAGCTCTCCGTTGCTTTTTTAAAACCTGTCTCGTTATGTTAAACTCCTTTATCATAGCGAGACAGTGTTTTAAAAAAGACTTATACTAATAGAAAAAGTCCGGGCGACTGGACCTTTTTCCATTAGTATAAGTCGATTTACAATGTGCATGCTGACCAATCAGCGTGCACATTTTGGAATATTAATGGGGGGGTCATGGTATAATATCCTAGTTGGGACTTTCCCAGTAAGTAAATAAATAAACAAACAAACAATTATTAACTAATTGGTTAATACGATTACAAAAACTCAAAGTTGGATCTACCCATGTACCCAGGTCCTTAAATGAATCTACAATTTCAATCACTGTGTGCTGTATTAAATATTTAGCTTTCAATCTATGTCTTCCAAATCTCATAGGCTTAGTTTTTGATGTATTTATCAGCATATTATTCTCCTGATACCAAATATAGCCCTTTCTATAATGCAGGAATTGTGGAGCCATCTTCAAGTCATCTGCATAAAGACTGTAGAATACCACAGATGAAAAAGACAGAGCTGAAAGATGCAATCTAAAAAAGTATGGGCCTACGACAGAGCCTTGTGGGTCACCATGAACCATGCAGCAATGCATCTTATCAAGAGTACATTAATACCTAGTTGTTCTAATTTATTGATCAGTGTTTTGTGTATGACCCTGTCAAATGCTGAAGTTAAATCTATATAACTTACACCAAAGCAAATGTTTTCATTCATAGCTGTTATTATATTGTAATAGAACATCACGTTACAAGTGATAACAGATCTATTTTCAACATATGCATGCTGATATATGGTTTCAAGTCCTAACCTTTCCACTCTTATGGAAGACAGAGGTATAAAACAAAGGAATGCACAAAATGTAAAACAAAGTGAATTGACTCAGAGACCACAAAAAATCAGTATCATTAAACCAGGTAGATGGATGACTGACAATATAGTGCAGCATGGGAGATGGGGGTACGCCCGAGTGAGCCGTCCTTTGGATGAGATATTAAACTGAGGTCCCATCTGCTTGCGTTTGGGCTAGTTCAGGCAGATGTAAAAGATCCCATGGCACCTATCAAAAAGGGTAGAAGATTCCCAATGCCCTGGCCAAATTTCCCCTAGTAGTATACATATCACCTTGGGTCTCCCTCGAAAAGAGGCCACTGGTAAAGTGGGACTAACCCAGTCAACAAACAATAATTACATGAATAAATAGATCATTACCTACCCACTAGATTACTCTGCAGTTCTGAACAAGGCCTACTAGAAATCTAAAAACCAAAGACCAAAATGGGTCACCTAGTCTATAGCTTTAACCCTTCCAAGGCCTGAAATAGCCTACCACTAGATATAAGATCCCTTGAACATCCCAATCAATTCAAAACCGCTACAAAAAATACATTCATGAAAACTGGACCTACCAAAGTAATTATCCCCCGTAAACACTCCCCTATAACCTTCTACTTCTCTTCTCTCTTCCTTCCCTTCAATAAACAAACTTACTACTTTATCTCCTCCTCCTGGTACATCACTGTACAAACATAACTAGTAAAATATTTCAGCTATATAACTATTGCACTATTATGTATATAATATGTAATCATGAATATATCCCTCTGATGAATGCATTTCTATATGTATTTCACTTGCCACAGTGATGTATGACACTGTAATGCAATAATCTGTGGTACTGATGAATGCATTTCTATATGTATTTAATATGTAAAATTTCTATTTTTCTGTTGGAGCTTTTCTCCTCGGGCCTCCACTGAAAACGGGCAATTGTAGCCCAGTCGGACAAACCCGGTCAACAAATATAAAATAAATAAATAAAAATATTCGTCACACTGGAAATCATTACATATAACATTTTACTGAACCTCCATACTAGCAGCTACATGTCAAGAATTATGTTTTTAAATATATACTTATTTAATTTAATTTATAGTCATGTGGTACACAAGGTAAATGACCTCATTCATACCCCTCAACGTCGTGGCACAAGAAATATGGACAAAGGCCTAAAGATAGGGGCAAATTTTAAAATATTGCTGTTATAAATTAGAAAGTTGCTAAAATAAAATGGTTTTGAGTTACCATGCATTTTCTACAGGATATGAAGCCTGAACTTTGAATGTCTAACATTATTTAGTGAATTCAGTCCTCACTGAAAATCACCAATTTTATGGGAACAGATGAAAAATATCAGGCAAAAATCTGGACATTTTGTGAAAATCTGGACAGCTGAGACATATAGGCCCAGTTTAGACGTGATGTATAAAATTAAACACAACAGCAGTATAATGAATACATGAATTAAAATAAAAATAAAGAAGTACCACATAATGACATGTCAGTTAACAAATGGTGATGTTAGAGAATGTGGGCATACATTAAATCAGTCGATTGGGCAGAAATCCTAACTAAAATATGCGAAATAAAAGAATAAAGTGTTACAAACAAAATTGTTATAATACGCATCACACCTCCACAGGTCATTTTCCTTAATGGGTGAAAGAATTCATGTGGGAGTGGTCACTTCTAAACAGTGAAAATGGACAGAGAGTGATGCAATTAGTAAGAGTGGCCATTCATAGACATGGGTACAGAGGTATACCTTGTAATGCTGGGTTACCACCTTTTCAAGTGCCCAGAGAGGAACATTTTTATAGCAATGTAAAATTCAAAAGACAAAAATGTCACTTTTTTTGCCAAAAATACAAGGTCAAACTTGTAAAATGTTGACTTTTTTTTTTTTTGCTTCAAATAATATTAAGGTATTTCAGATACAAAATAATTGTTTTATGCAATTAGTATTAAAATGTCAGGGCATTTTTTACAGGGTGCAAAAATCCAAATAGGGACTGTCCTGCATGAAGAGGAATATGTGGTAACACTGATGTGCTAGAACAGGATTCACAGTCGTGCACACCCATGGTAGCATTACATCAAATTAAACCTTAATTTGCATGACTATGAATCACTCAGGGGAGCAACGATTAATAAATCTAAGGAAACCTTAACTTGCATGTTAATGAATCAGTCAGTGGAGCATTAAACGAATTTAAAACCTTTATTTGCATGGATACGAATCACTCAGTGGAGTAGTTTACAAAAGTAATCCACTCAGCAGCCTGCACAAAGAAGTAGTGCAGGTTCTTAGCAGACCACACACAGGCATCCCCCAAAAGAAACATGCAAACACACAAATGCACACACACATAAAAATACTTAGTAAAACACACACACACACACACACACACACACACACACACACACACACACACACACACACACACACACACACACACACACACACACACCATATACAAACCATGCAAAATATGCCTACCACAGCAGCTATCTGATGGAGGAAGCTGAAGAGAGCAGAGCTGCTATAAGTCTCAGCTCAAACAGCGGAGACCACACACATGCACACACACACACAAACAAACACACACACGCTTCATTTGATATTAGTGAAGTGCTTGTGCAGACGAACAAACTGCAGAAGGGATCACTTGGGAAAGGTTTCATTTTGCTGTCTGCACATACTTGGTGAAACTGCTGAAGGGATCACTGGGGGAATTTTTTCATTTTCGTGCTTGAGCATATATGAGCATATTACTGAAGAGGTCCTTGGGGAAATGCTTCATTTTGGTGCTAGTGCATACTTTCAAACTACTGACGGGATTGCTGGGGAAATGTTTCATTTTGGTGCTTTTCCATACGTGGACATACTACTGCAGGGATTGATTAGGGAAGCGTTTCATTTTGGTGCTTTTCCATACGTGGACATACTACTGCAGGGATTGATTAGGGAAGCGTTTCATTTTGGTGCTTTTTCATACGTGGACATACTACTGCAGGGATTGATTAGAGAAGCGTTTCATTTTGGTGATTTTCCATACGTGGACATACTACTGCAGGGATTGATTAGGGAAGCGTTTCATTTTGGTGCTTTTCCATACGTGGACATACTACTGCAGGGATTGATTAGGGAAGCGTTTCATTTTGGTGCTTTTTCATACGTGGACATACTACTGCAGGGATTGATTAGGGAAGCGTTTCATTTTGGTGATTTTCCATACGTGGACATACTACTGCAGGGATTGATTAGGGAAGCGTTTCATTTTGGTGCTTTTCCATACGTGGACATACTACTGCAGGGATTGATTAGGGAAGCGTTTCATTTTGGTGCTTTTTCATACGTGGACATACTACTGCAGGGATTGATTAGGGAAGCATTTCATTTTGGTGATTTTCCATACGTGGACATACTACTGCAGGGATTGATTAGGGAAGCGTTTCATTTTGGTGCTTTTCCATATGTGGACATACTACTGCAGGGATTGATTAGGGAAGCGTTTCAGTTAGGTGCTTTACTGTTTCGCTATGTTAAATGGGTTTAACATAGTGAGACAGCTTTAAAAAAAACAACGGAGATCTCTGTTGCTTATTTTAAAACTGTCTCGCTATGTTAAAGCCATTTAACATAGTGAGACAGGTTTAAAAAAAGAAAAGCAATGGAGAAAGCAAGATCTCCGTTGCTTTTTACACACTTTCTCGCTATGTTAAAGGAGTTTAACATAGCGAGACAGCTTTAAAAAAAGCAGAGCTCTCCGTTGCTTTTTTAAAACCTGTCTCGCTATGTTAAACTCCTTTATCATAGCGAGACAGTGTTTTAAAAAAGACTTATACTAATGGAAAAAGTCCGGGCGACCGGACCTTTTTCCATTAGTATAAGTCGATTTACAACGTGCACGTTGACCAATCAGCGTGCACATTTTGGAATATTAATGGGGGGTCATGGCATAATATCCTAGTTGGGACTTTCCCAGTACGCAATTGTCAAATAAGTAAGTAAGTAAGTAAATAAATAAATAAACAAACAAACAATTATTAACTAATTGGTTAATACGATTACAAAAACTCAAAGTTGGATCTACTCATGTACCCAGGTCTTAAATGAATCTACAATTTCAAATAACTGTGTTCTGTATTAAATATTTAGCTTTCAATCTATGTCTTCCAAATCTCATAGGCTGAGTTTTTGATGTATTTATCAGCATATTATTCTCCTGAGTCCAAATAGCCCTTTCTATAATGCAGGAATTGTTTAGCTATCTTCAAGTCATCTGCATACAGACTGTAGAATACCACAGATGAAAAAGACAGAGCTGAAAGATACAATACTACTGCAGGGATTGATTAGGGAAGCAATTCATTTTGGTGCTTTTTCATACGTGGACATACTACTGCAGGGATTGATTAGGGAAGCATTTCATTTCGGTGCTTTTCCATACGTGGACATACTACTGCAGGGACTGATTAGGGAAGTGTTTCATTTCGGTGCTTTTCCATACGTGGACATACTACTGCAGGAATTGATTAGGGAAGCATTTCATTTTGGTGCTATTCCATACGTGGACATACTACTGCAGGGATTGATTAGGGAAGCGTTTCATTTTGGTGCTTTTCCATACGTGGACATACTACTGCAGGGACTGATTAGGGAAGCTTTTCATTTTGGTGCTTTTCCATACGTGGACATACTACTGCAGGAATTGATTAGGGAAGCATTTCATTTTGGTGCTTTTCCATACGTGGACATACTACTGCAGGGACTGATTAGGGAAGCGTTTCATTTTGGTGCTTTTCCATACGTGGACATACTACTGCAGGGATTGATTAGGGAAGCGTTTCATTTTGGTGCTTATG